>NW_024055760.1:896532-1056103 GCF_902713615.1 Scyliorhinus canicula | reverse complement strand
GACTGTCTGGAATGATGAATTTCCAGTTGAGATGTGGATCTGAATCCCTCCTCACATTCCCAGGGTTTCTCCTTACTGTGTACGGAGCTTTTTCCTTCCATGGTCAAAATTCACCGATAGTCAGGTTACGATGAATTCGGTGACGTTGTCTGATGCTGATATAATGTTTGATCTGAGTTTCCTGACTGCAAATCCTCCCCTTTTAACTCTGAAATAGATTTAAAACAGAAAAAGGACAGTGAGAGAGATCCTACAAAAACAACATAGCAGGTTGTGAAACTGAGCTGAACGAATCTGGTAACTTGTGGGGCCGGCACTGGGAAAAATTGACCATGAAAACTGTTGAATCTTTTGTGAAAAGTGAACTAGGTTGTTAATGTCCTTCAGGGAAGGGAACCTGCCACGTGGACTGAGCCCACACAACACTTGGGTCTGTGCAAGAACATAAGATAAAGGAGCAGAGGTAGACCATTCGGCCTGTCGACCCTGCTCTGCCATTGAACACAATTGTGGTTGATCTCAGTCTTCAATTCCACTTTCCCGTTAGCTCTCTATGTCCTCTGACTGCCTGAGAGACCAAAAATCTCACTATCTCAGCCTTCAATATATTCAATGATGTATCATCCACAACCCTCTAGTCGAGAGAATGTTTTGCGAGAAACAGAGGGCAGAATTCTCCGCACTCACGACGGGGCGGAGAATAGCGGGCGGTGTAAATTATTACGGCCACGCTGGTCCGACGCCCTCCCGCTATTCTCCCCCCCACGCCCGCCTCCCGACACGAATCGCTGCCCGCCGTTTTTTTACGGCGAGCAGCGATTCTCAGCTGGCCGATGGGCCGATTTCCAAGGCCTTTACGACCGTTTTTATGAACGTCAATCACACCTGGTCTGACCGTTCGTAAAAACGTCCGTAAAGTACCGATCTGGGGAACCATGGCACCGATTGGCACGGCAGTACCACGGCCGTGCCAAGGATGCCATGGGCCCGCGATCGGTGGGCACCGGTCACGGGCAGCGGGTACTTACCCCGCGCACTCTTTCTCCCTCCGCCGCCCCGCTGGATTCATTCGCGGGGCGGCTGAGGGGCATACTGGCCCGCGCATGCACGGGTTTCACGCAAATGCGTGATGACGTCATCCGTGCATACGCGGGTTGGAGTCGTCCAATCCGCGCATGCGCGGCTGACGTTATCTGATGCGTCAGCCGTCGCTAACTCTGGCTAGCGGGCTTAACGAAATTCGTTAAGCCCGCGATGCCGGAGTTCACGGCCGCGGGATGCTAGCCCCGACCGGGGACGAGAATCGGTTCCCGGTCGGGGGGGCGGAGGCTGGCATCAAACCCGCCCGTTTTTGACGCCACCCTCATGATTTCCCGCGGGTGCGGAGAATCACGCCCAGAGAGAGAAAGTCAAAAATGATGAGGGAGACGGAGCGAGAGTGGGAACAGAGTGGGGGGGGGGGGTGGGGGGGGGGGGTGACAGGTGGCATTGGAGAGGCATTTCGTTGATTGACAACTGATTCACAATTTGACAGAATCTCAATGCTTAACCTCCACCACCTGGATGGAGCAGGACAGCAGATGTATGTGAACATCACCACCTGCAAGTTCTTTTCCAAGGCACACACTGTCCGATCTTGTCCGACATCCAGTGCTGGATGAGGAGAACTTTCCTCCATTTAAATATTGACAAGATTGAACCCATTCCCTTCCTGTCCCCTCTACAAACTCCATCCCCTTGTCACCAATTCCACCCTGTCAAATGTCTGAGGCTGAAGCAGACATTGTTCACAACCATGGTGAAATATTTCACCCCGAGATGAGCTCTTGACCACAGATCCACATTGTCACCAAGATTGCTGATTTCCACCTCAGAAATACAGCTCAACTCCACCTTTGTCTCTGTTCATTTGCTGCACAAACCATTATCCATTCTTCTGTTACCTCTCAACCAAATTATTCCAACGCCCTCGCAGCCGGACTCCAACATTAAACAACCCCCTCCATCACATCCCAAACTCTGCTACCCATGTGCTTACTCACACCAGCCCCTGTGCCCACTGATCTACAAATGCTTCCTTTTAAAAGGCACAAAATGTTTACATTTCTCATTGTTGTACTCCCTGGTAATGATCATCCAGATCACTGTAATCTCCTCCACACACACCCCTTTGAGATCTCTGCACTCATTTAATTCCAGCCACTTGAGAATTCCTGATTTTAATCTCTCCAGCATTACTGAGTTGCCAAGGCCACAATTTCTGGAATTTCCTCCTGAAAACTCTCCGACTCTGACTCAATTTCCTCCATTAGGATTCTCCTTAAAAGCTAATATCTCCTCATGTGGCTCAGTGTCAATTATTTTGTAACGTTTCTCTGAAAGTCTTAAAAGTTATATTCTGTTCAAGTCATAATATAAATTCGAATTATTGTCACTGCCCCTGGACATATATTCTGCCCCATAAATAGGAATTTGTAACTCAGAGTGAAGCAGTCTGCTGAACATTCTGTCATGAAAAAACGTTTAAAAAAATGTTGCCCCAAACAATGATGGCGACTGAGCATGCGCTCTGCTACTCGTGCCCCAATAAAGATGGTGGGTGCGCATGCGCACCGCTGCAAGCACCAAATAAAGATGGCACCCACATAGTCTGGTCTGTAACAAAGCTGCGGCCTCCACTCAGATCACCAGGCACCGGTAGGTTATTTTTACGGATTTACGGTGTGAATAACATGTTCACGAAGTGTGTCTAACGACCCGCCTGATTCATCTCTCCCTCCGTCCCGCCATTGCCACCTTCACAGATTGTGGATCCGAGAACGATCGTTTTTCTGCGTGCCAGAAATCTCACTGCGCATGCTGCACTCAGCCCAGTCCCGCCCCCTCATTCACGCTGATTGGAGGACCAGGCAGTCCGGACCGGTCCTACGGACATCTCCTCCTCCTATTGGTCCGGTGCTGCCGACAATCATTGCCCCGGCATTGTGAGGTGTCAGGTGAGAGGTCAGTGGCGGGGTTTAGAATCCCCAGAGCCGAATGTGAAACATTGAACGTTCTCCCCTCTCACTGTCCCGGGGGTGAGTTATTGATACTGACCGTCCCGGAGCTGCAACTCTCCGGATTGGCACCAACCTCCCCTCCCTGCCGACTAGGCCGTGAAACCCCGGGGTGAGTTATTGATACTGACCGTCCCGGAGCTGCTCCTCTCCGGATTGGTACCAACCCCCCTCCCTGCCGACTAGGCCGTGAATCCCCGGGGTGAGTTATTGATACTGACCGTCCCGGAGCTGCTCCTCCCCGGATTGGCACCAACCTCCCCTCCCTGCCGACTAGGCCGTGAAACCCCGGGGTGAGTTATTGATACTGACCGTCCCGGAGCTGCTCCTCCCCGGATTGGTACCAACCCCCCTCCCTGCCGACTAGGCCGTGAATCCCCGGGCTGAGTTATTGATACTGACCGTCCCGGAGCTGCTCCTCCCCTGATTGGCACCAACCCCCCTCCCTGCCGACTAGGCCGTGAATCCCTGGTGTGAGTTATTGATACTGACTGTCCCAGAGCTGCTCCTCCCCGGATCGGCACTAACCCCTCTCCCCCCCCGACTAGGCCGTGAATCCCAGGGGTGAGTTATTGATACTGACTGTCCAGGAGCTGCTCCTCCCCGAGTTGGCACTAACCCCCCACCCTGCTGACTAGGCCGTGAATCCCCGGGGTGAGTTACTGATACTGACTGTCCTGGAGCTGCTCCTCGTATTGGCACCAACCCCGCTCCCTGCCAACTAGGCCGTGAATCCCCGGGGTCAGTTAGTCATAGAATTTACAGTGCAGAAGGAGACCATTTGGCCCATTGAGTCTGCACCGGCTCTTGGAAAGAGCACCCTACCCAAGGTCAACACCACCAACCTATCCCATAACCCAGTCACCCCACCCAACACTAAGGGCAATTTAGCATGGCCAATCCACCTAACCTGCACATCTTTGGACTGTGGGAGGAAACCTGAGCACCCGGAGGAAACCCGCGCACACACGGGGAGGAGGTGCAGACTCCGCACAGACAGTGGCCCAATCGAGCCTGGGACCCTGGAGCTGTGAAGCAATTGTGCTATCCACAATGCTACTGTGCTGCCCATACTTACTGTCCCGGAGCTGCTCCTCCCCGGATTGGCACCAACCCCCTCCCTGCCGACTAGGCCGTGAATCCTCTGGGTGAGTTATTGATACTGACTGTCCCAGAGCTGCTGCTCCCCGGATTGGCACTAACCCCCCTCCCTGCCGACTAGGCCGTGAATCCCCAACGTAAGTTATTTATACTGACTGGCCCGAAGCTGCTCCTCTTCAGCGGATACAAAAATATTGTAAATGGGATGAAGGTTGTTTGGCTGACAGTCAATCACTGTCCTGTGAGGTAATGAGTCCTTTTGCTTCCCAATTGGCCGAGGAAGGCAGTGTGTCACAAGGATGGATGTGTTGACCGATTAATGGCTGGAGGATGGGGGCAGGTCATGTGATCAAACCTCCAAGAATACATTTAATCAAAGTTGGTGAGGAGAGAATATTGTGAATTTCTATCCTAAACTGACAGTGAGGTTTCTGTAAATGTATAGGATACTGGAAGAGGAGGTTGAACAGACGGGAAACGCAAACCAAACGTCACATCGCGATCTGACAGTCACATTATTCATCCGACCCTGAATATCAGCAGCATCTGGGTGTGGGAGGTAAAAGGTTTGTCTGTTCTGTCTGTGAGGGAAGATTTCAGGTATCGGTGTGACTGGAAAAGCCCCGAGATTCACAAACCCTGGTTAGACCAAACCTGGAGAACTGTGTTCAGTTCTGGACAACAAACCTGAGGAAGGATAGAATGGCTTCGGAGGGAGTGTAGCACAGATTTACCTGAGTGATATCTGAACCCGCCCGGGGTTAAATTACAAAACTAAATTACACAAACGAGTCAGAGACATGATGACACAGAGAATGGCATTCGGCCCATTCAGTCCATGCTAGCTCTCTGGAGCAATCCATTCAGTGCCATTCTCCTGCTCCATCCCTGTATCCTCACAGGTTTATTTCCCTCAAGTGTTTGTCCAATTTCCTTTTGAAATCAAATCATTAATTGTGTCGATTTTCAAACTCGCTCACAGGCAGCAAGTATCAGGTCATTGCCACTCGCTGTGTAAAAACATATCTCATATCACATCATTTCTCCTGTTCCTTTATATACAAACTAGGAACAGGCCACTCGGCCCCTCGAGCCTGCTCAGCATTCAATTAGATTGCGGCTGATCTCATTCTAACCTCTCAACTCCACATTCCTGCCTACCCCTGATGACCTTTCACCCCCTTGCTCATCAAGAATCTATCCAGCTCTGCCTTAAAAATATTCAAGGACTCTGCTTCCACTGCCTTTTGAGGACGTGAGTTCCCAAGTCTTACAACCCTCAAGAGAATAAAAAAGCCTCATCTCCATCTGAAATGGGCGACTCCTTATTTTGCAACAGTGACTCCTTGTTCCAGATTCTCCCACAAGAGGAAACATCCTCTCCACATCCACCCTGTCAAGGCCCCTCAGCATCTTATATCGTTCAATCCAGGCTTTACCCAAAACTTTAAATCTGTGACCCGGCTGCTTGTACGATCAGTGAATGGAAACAGTTCCTTTGTCCACCCGATGGAAATCTGGCATAATCTTGTGGACCTGAATCAAATTTCAACTCAACCTCCTTTGCTCGAACCATTCTGGTAAATCCCCTCTGCACCTTCTCCAAGAACCATCACATCCTTCCTGAAGAATGGGGCCTCACGGTAGCATGGTGGTTAGCATCAATGCTTCACAGCTCCAGGGTCCCAGGTTCGATTCCCGGCTGGGTCACTGCCTGTGTGGAGTCTGCACGTCCTCCCTGTGTGTGCGTGGGTTTCCTCCGGGTGCTCCGGTTTCCTCCCACAGTCCAAAGATGTGCGGGTTAGGTGGATTGGCCATGCTAAATTGCCCGTAGTGTTAGGTTAATGGGGGGATTGTTGGGTTGCGGGTATACGGGTTACGTGGGTTTAAGTAGGGTGATCATTGCTCGGCACAACATCGAGGGCCGAAGGGCCTGTTCTGTGCTGTACTGTTCTATGTTCTAAGAGTGGTGACCAGAGCTTTAAAAAGATTCATAAGAATTCCTACAGTGCAGAATCATAGACTTTACAGTTCAGCGGGAGGCCATTCAGCCCAAGGAGTTTGCACTAGCCCTTGGAAAGAACACCCTACTTCAGTTTAAGCCCATGCCTCCACCTTGTCCCCGTAACCCAGTAATTCCAACTAACCTGTGGGGCAATTTATCATGGCCAATCCACCTGACCTGTACATCCTTGGACTGTGTGAGGAAACCAGAGCACCCGGAGGAAACCTACGCAGACACTGGGAGAAAATGCAAACTTCACAGAAGCAGTCACCCGAGACTGGAATTGAATCCGGGACAGTGGAGCTGTGAGGCAGCAGTGCTAACCACTGTGACATCCTATAGCCCCACCGAACCTGCACATCTCTGAACACTCAGGGGCAATTTATCAAGGCCAATCTACCTAATTTGCCCGTCTTTGGACTGCAGGGGGAAACTGGAGCACTTGGTGGAAACCCACGCAGACACGGGGAGAAAGAGACATCAAGGCTGGAATTAAACCCGGGTCCCTAGCACTGTGAGGCAGCAGTGCTCAGCACGGTGAGGCAGCAGTGCTCAGCACGGTGAGGCAGCAGTGCTCAGCACGGTGAGGCAGCAGTGCTCAGCACGGTGAGGCAGCAGTGCTCAGCACGGTGAGGCAGCAGTGCTCAGCACGGTGAGGCAGCAGTGCTCAGCACGGTGAGGCAGCAGTGCTCAGCACGGTGAGGCAGCAGTGCTCAGCACGGTGAGGCAGCAGTGCTAATCACGGTGTCACTGGAAGCCGAGCTACCCTTTTTCGGGATCAATATTTCTAATTATGAAGCTCAAGATTGAATTTGCTTTGCCAACTACTGTCTTAATATATCTTGTAGATGTACAAAATCCCTCTTCACCTCTTTCTCTCTCCTCCCAAAGAGGCCAGTCGGGTTTTTATAACAATCCAGCAGTTTTCATGGTCACTTTGTCCCAGAGCCGGCCCCACAAATGACCAGATTCATTCAGCTCAATTTCACAACCTGCCTTTGTGTTTTTGTGGGTTCTCTCTCACTCCCTATTTTCTGTTTTCAATCAGTTTCACAGGGTGTTCGAAGGGGAGGCTTCAAAGTCTGGAAACACAAACCAAACATCACATCAGCATCTGACAGGGTCCTCAATTTATCATTGCTGAATATCATGAGATTTTGAACATGGAAGGAAAAAACGTCATTCACAGTGGGGAGAAACTGTACACTTGTGTGTGTGGACGAGGATTCACTCGATCATCAGGCCTCGTAAGCCACAAATGCAGTCACACTGAGGAGAAACCGTGGAAATGTACGGACTGTGGGAAAGGATTCACTTACCCATCCAAGCTGGAAACTCATCGACGCAGTCACACTGGGGAGAAACCATTCACCTGCTCCGAGTGTGGGAAGGGATTCACTCAGCCATCTGGTCTGTCCACACACCAGCGATTTCACTCCAGGGAGAGGCCATTCGCCTGCTCAACGTGTGGGAAGGGATTTACTCTTTCAGCCCACCTGCTGAGTCACCAGCGAGTTCACACTGATGAGAAACCGTTTCAATGTCCAGACTGCGGGAAGTGCTATAAAAGATCTGGAGAACTGATGTGCCATCAACGTGTTCACACTGACGAGAGACCATTCAGGTGCTCTCACTGTGGGACTGGGTTCAGACGATCATCTCACCTCTCTGTACATCAGCGAATTCACACAGTTGAGAGGCCATTCGTCTGCACCAAGTGTGGGAAGGGATTCACTCAGGCATCCGACCTGCAGAAGCACCAGCGAATTCACACTGATGAGAGACCGTTTCAATGTCCAGACTGTGAGAAGTGCTATAAACGTTTTGGAGAACTGTTGCAACATCAACGTGTTCACACTGACGAGAGACCTTTCAGGTGCTCTCACTGCGGGACTGGGTTCAGACGATCATCTCACCTCACTGTGCACCAGCGAATTCACACCGGGGAGAGACCATTCATCTGCTCCGAGTGTGGGAAGGGATTCATTCAGTCATCCGAACTTCTGAATCACCAGCGAATTCACAGTGACGAGAGGCCGTTTCCATGTCCAGACTGTGGGAACTCCTATAAACGTTCTGGGGAACTGATGCGTCATCAACGTGTTCACACTGACAAGAGACCGTTTACGTGCTCTCACTGTGGGACTGGGTTCAGACAATCGTCTCACCTCACTGCACATCGGCGAATTCACACTGGGGAGAGACCATTCGCCTGTTCCAAGTGTGGAAAGGGATTCACTCAGGCATCCACCCTACAGAAGCACCAGCGAATTCACACTGGGGAGAGGCCATTCACCTGCTCCCAGTGTGGGAAGGGATTCACCACTTCATCCTACCTGCTGAGACACCAACGAGGCCACAAGTAACAACAGTGATTGGGTTTTGCTGTTCCTCACATTCAGGACTGAACCATGATCATTTGGGTCTCTTTCTGCTGATAACAAACTCCAGCCCATTTACAGGGCTAATATTCTGGCTAAAAGTCAAATAAATTAGATTTGTGTGAAATACGCAGTGTGTTGAAACTTTTAATATCTCTGACATAAAAGTTAGTTCCTTTTGAAGTACTCTCGCTCTCCCCTGTCTCTTCCATCCTGACCTCCAACAAGAAGTGTGAGGAGCTTGTGGAGTTTCTTTGTGACTGCGATTGAGTCAATCCGATCAGCCGCCTCTGCTGCTTCCCTCCCTTCCACGAGCCGACCGGACCAAACTGTCTCTAAATTTCATCCTTTCCCGAGCCCTGAATCCACATCTTTCTCTCGTTGCTTTCCCATCTCCCCTCATGTCCTCTCAGAGCTCATCTTGTCCATGAGACCCAGCTCCTGCTCCATCGACCCTATTCCCACTGGGCTACTGATCAGCCAACTACCCTGTGTCCATGGATATTGTCAACATTTCTCACTCTTCAGGTACTGTCTCTCTGTCCTTCAAATCTGCCATCATCACCCCCTCTTCAATAAAACCCCCTGCCATCCTTCCAAATTTGTGCCCCATCTTCAACCTCCTTCTCCTCTCCAAACTCCTTGAACATGTTGCCACCTCCCAAATCCTTGACTATCTTTCCCAGAATTCCCATGTTTGAATCCTTCAATCAGGTCTCCGCCCTGTCACAGTGAAATACAAGAGACAAACAGAACCTCAATCGGAGAGAAAGACAGACAATCCGGGAGCTTGGATCCAACACGGATATGTCCACAAGACGAGAAGACAAGGTTTGCAGCACAGTCATTATTGAGGGACAACAATACCTGCTGGAGACAGACAGACAACTAAACAGCATGAATCACAACACCAAGCCACCTGGACCCATATACCCGAGACAGGAAGGAGCATTGGAGACAGACTGGAAGAACTCAAAGACTCCAGACACATTAACCAAAGACAACAGGTAGAGCCAAGGAAGTTCTACCTGCTCCCTAAAATACCCAAACATTCAAATACATGGACAGTACCAGGGATATACCACCAGACAGACCCACCAGGTCAGACTGTGGGAAAGAAATTCCAACAGAATCATAGAATGTACAGTGCAGAAGGAGGCCATTAGGCCCATCAAGCCTGCACAGGCCCTCAGAAACAGTACCCTACTTAAGCCCATCCCTGTAACCCAGTAACCTCACCTAACCTTTGTTTGGACACGAAGGGACAATTTACCATGGCCAATCGAGCCCCCCACCCAGGTGCATTTCCCCCAACCTCTCCCCATACACCCACTTCATCTTTGAACACTAAGGGGCTATTTAGCATAGCCAATCCACCAAGCCTGCACATTCTCGTGAGAGAAAACTGGAGCACCCGTAGGGACCCACGCAGACACGAGAAGAACGTGCAAACTCAATACAGTCATCCAAGGCCAGAATTGAACCCTGGTTGCTGGCGCTGTGAGGCAGTAGTGCTAACTACCGTGCCATCTGTGGCGAGAGAAACAGTAAACATTTGTTGTTCCTTGTAACAGTTCTGTAGAAGGGTCAATGGATTCTAAAAAAAAGTCCATTGAAGTGGAAAGAAAATGTTTTAATCAGATGTTTGACACAGGAAGATGTTTCAGTCTGTGTGAAGTTTCATTTTCATTCACACAAAGCCGGCAGGTCTGATTGCCTGGAGGACCAGACTGCGTCCGGTCCTCCAAATCCTCCCATTGGTCAACATCTCTCAGACAGGAAATGTGGTTTTGGAACCTGCGCCCACGTGGCTAATGGGAAGAACTCAAAATGACGCAGAGTCTCAACCAATCAGGGAGATCTGAGAGCAGCCACGCCCCTCATTCTCTCCGATTAGTTGGAGGACCAGCTGCTGTCATTCGGTCCTGCAGTCCCACCTCCTCTTCCTATTGGTGCAAAACTGCCGTCAATCACTCGCTGGGCATTGTGATGTGGAGCATGCGCAGTGCGGCTCATGCCCAGGGACAGATGCTTTTTTGTCTCATCTTCCGGCCATGATGTGGAGATGCCGGCGTTGGACTGGGGTGAGCACAGTAAGCAATCTTACAACACCAGGTTAAAGTCCAACAGGTTTATTTTGAATCAGTAGCTTTTGGAGCACAGCTGAGGAAGGAGCTATGCTCTGAAAGCTCGTCATTCAAAACAAATCTGTTGGACTTTAACCTGGTGTTGTAAGACTTCTCACTCTGCGCGCCCCCCCCCCCCCCCCCCCAGTGTAACGCCGGCATCTCCACATCCTGGTATTTAGTAAATTACAGTGTGGTTTAATCAAAGACAGAGAGGAATGATTTCTGCTGACTGGGGAGTAAGGACTTGGGACATTGCCTAAAAATTGTAGCCAGGTCACAGAAGTCAGTGTGAAATGAGGAAACACTTGTTGACACAAAATCTGGGACACATTTGGAATTCTCTCTCCCACAAATGACAATTCCTGTGGTAATCACTGGTGAATCCACCATTTGTTGCCGATCCCGAATTGCCCTTGAACTGAATGGCTTGCTGGGCTATTTCAGAGGGCAGATTTACTGCCGTGGCTCTGGAGTTACATGTAGGCCAGACCAGGTAAGGTTGGCAGATTTCCTAAAGGCCATTAGTGAATCAGATCAGTTTATACACAACCAGTGATAGCTGCATGGTCACCATTACTGACACCAGTTTTCACTATGTTTTATGAATTGAGTTTAGTTGTTTGGTAATCAAGAATATTCCACTCGGTCCTCAGACCATTACCCTGGAGGACTCACTAATACCCACCCAGGGACATTCCCACTCCACCAACATCTCATCCCTGGTGCCCAACTTCCCGCTTTGTTCTAAATATTCTCCCCCTGGATACACTTCTCACCCTTTGTGACCTCAACCCGACCGCCGGCTCTGGGGCTCGTACTGCGCATGCTTCAGTCAGTGCTGTGACCCCACCCCCATTCACTCTGATTAGTGGGAGGACCAGCGCTGCCTCTCGGTCCTCCAGCCCAATCCCCTCTTGCTATTGGTCCGGAGCTGCCGTCAATCACTCACCGGGCATTGTGACGTTGAGCATGCGCAGTGCGGGCGGTGTCCAGGGACAGAAGCTTGTTTGGCAGATCCACAGGGGGTGAGGGGAATGGAGGGATAGGCAGAGCCGGGGGGGGGGGGGGGGGGGGGGTCCATGAGTCCCCGGATGCGGCTCTGACCCCGGAATAACAGTAAGAAGTCTTACAACACCAGGTTAAAGTCCAACAGGTTTGTTTCAAACATGCAAAAAAGCAGACAAGATCTCGAAAGGGCTACAGATCACAAACCCACTCAAGTCGACCTACAACACAGACTACGCTAAAAGACTCTGCCGCCGCACCTCTGTCACACGCCTCAAACACCTCGTACACCAGCTCTACAGCAGTCGACGCAACCTGGAAACCAAGATAGAGGCCATATTCTCAAATTGTGCTCAGGACACAGCAGACCAGCTGCGTAACAGCGCCAAACAGATGAGACAATGATACTGTGCCACCTATATACACACCAAGAACAGGAAACTTGAGGAACTCGGCATCACCACCAGCAGCAACCAAGCCTCCCCCAGTATCACAGCCGAAAACAATACAGGGAAATCTATTGTCAACTTGTCAGACTACACCCTTCAACCAGATGAAATCGAAGTCCTCAGCAGAGGGCTCAATTTCTGCACCACCACCAAAATGGACCCCATCAGTCTCGTGGCAGGCACGGAGGAATTCATCAGGTGAATGAGGCTCCGGGAATTCTTCCACAGACCCCAAGAGGCCGACAGCGAACCCAAGGGGACGACCAATGAACCGGACCAGCAGACCGCGAGATCTGCGGTGCAGCAAACGAAAAGGAAAGAGTCGAATTGGACCCCTCCGGAAGGCCGCTGCCCTAGACTCAACATGTATGCTGAAGCCGTCAGAAGTCGTGTCAATGCCAGATTCATCAGTCGCATTCACAAGGCAGCCCCGAACGTCACCCAAGTACAACGCAACGCCATCTACACTCTCAAAACCAACCGCACCATCGTCATCAAACCAGCAGACAAAGGAGGGGCCACCGTCATACTGAACAGAACCGACTACTGCAAAGAAGTTTACCGACAACTCCACAACCAGGAACACTACAGACAGTTACCCACAGATCCAACCAAGGAACACATCCGCCAACTCAACAGACTGATCAGGACCTTGGATCCAGACCTTCAGAGCACCCTACGTGCTCTCATCCCACGTAATCCCCGCATTGGAGATCTCTACTGCCTCCCGAAAATACACAAGGCCAACACACCAGGCCGTCCTATCGTTTCAGGCAATGGGACCCTGTGTGAGAACCTCTCTGGCCACATCGAGGGTACCTTGAAACCCATCGTACAAGGTACACCCAGCTTCTGTCGCGACACGACGGACTTCCGACGGACTCAGCACCCATGGACCAGTTGAACCAGGAACATTCCTCGTCACAATGGATGTCTCGGCACTCTACACCAGCATCCCCCATGACGACGGCATTGCTGCAACAGCCTCAGTACTCAACACCGACAACTGCCAATCTCCAGACGCAATTCTGCAACTCATCCGCTTCATTCTAGATCACAACGTCTTCACCTTCGACAACAAATTCTTCATCCAGATGCATGGAACAGCCATGGGGACCAAATTTGCACCTCAATATGCCAACATCTTCATGCACAAGTTTGAACAAGACTTCCTCACCACACAGGACCTGCAACCGATGTTATACACCAGATACATCGATGACATTTTTTTCCTTTGGACCCACAGCGAAGAATCACTGAAATGACTACACGATGAGATCAATAAATTCCATCCCACCATCAGACTCACCATGGACTATTCGCCAAATTCTGTTGCATTCTTGGACACACTCATCTCCATCAAGGACGGTCACCTCAGCACTTCGCTTTACCGCAAGCCCACAGACAACCTCACGATGCTCCACTTCTCCAGCTTTCACCCGAAACACATTAAAGAAGCCATCCCCTATGGACAAGCCCTTCATATACACAGGATCTGCTCAGATGAGGAGGAGCATAACAGACACCTACAGATGCTGAAAGATGCTCTCGTACGAACGGGATATGGCGCTCGACTCATCAATCGACAGTTCCAACGCGCCACAGCAAAAAACCGCACCGACCTCCTCAGAAGACAGACACGGGACACCACTGACAGAGTACCCTTCGTCGTCCAGTACTTTCCTGGGGCGGAGAAACTACGACATCTTCTTCGCAGCCTTCAACACATCATCAATAAAGATGAACATCTTGCCAAGGTCATCCCCACACCCCCACTACTGGCCTTCAAACAACCATGCAACCTCAAACAAACCAATGTTTGCAGCAAATTACCCAGCCTTCAGAACAGCGACCACGACACCACACAACCCTGCCAGAGCAATCTCTGCAAGACATGCCAGATCATTGACTTGGATACCACCATTACACGTGGAAACACCACCCACCAGGTACGCGGCACATACTCGTGCGACTCGACCAATGATGTAGTCTACCTCTTACGCTGCAGGAAAGGATGCCCCGAAGCGTGGTACATTGGCGAGACCATGCAGACGCTGCAACAACGAATGAACGGGCATCGTGCAACAATCACCAGGCAGGAATGTTCCCTTCCAGTCGGGGAACACTTCAGCAGTCAAGGGCATTCAGCCTCTGATCTCCGGGTAAGCGTTCTCCAAGGCGGTCTTCAGGACACGCGACAACGCAGAATTGCCGAGCAAAAACTTATAGCTAAGTTCCGCACGTATGAGTGTGGCCTCAACAGGGATCTTGGATTTATGTCGCATTACATCCACCCCCCACCATCTGGCCTGGACTTGCAAAATCCCACCAACTGTTCTGGCTTGAGACAATTCACACCTCTCAGGGGCAGCAGGGTAGCATGGTGGTTAGCATAAATGCTTCACAGCTCCAGGGTCCCAGGTTCGATTCCCGGCTGGGTCACTGTCTGTGTGGAGTCTGCACGTCCTCCCCCTGTGTGCGTGGGTTTCCTCCGGGTGCTCCGGTTTCCTCCCACAGTCCAAAGATGTGCGGGTTAGGTGGATTGGCCATGCTAAATTGCCCGTAGTGTCCTAAAAAAAGTAAGGTTAAGGGGGGGTTGTTGGGTTACGGGTATAGGGTGGATATGTGGGTTTGAGTAGGGTGATCATGGCTCGGCACAACATTGAGGGCCGAAGGGCTTGTTCTGTGCTGTACTGTTCTATGTTCTAACCTGTGATTATCCCTCTCCCTGGATCTGTAATGATTTGATTACCTGTAAATGCTCACGTTCCAAGCATTGTCCAGCATCTCTGACTTTGTCTATATAAATGTTTCTGGAACATACCTCTCCATTCACCCGAGGAAGGAGCTGTGCTCTGAAAGCTTGTGGTTGAAACAAACCTGTTGGACTTTAACCTGGTGTGGTAAGACTTCTTACTGTGCTCACCCCAGTCCAACGCCGGCATCTCCACATCCTGATAATAAGTGACAGTGTAACACACACCAGAAATGGATTATATTATGTTGTCAACAAACCATGTCTAACTCACTATTATATGAAAACAGAATGTAGTTATGGTTCTCCAGATACTGACTGTGGCCACTCTCACTATCTGAGACTGTCACAATGTCCGGGTGATTGACAGCGGCTTCGGACCAATAGGATCAGGTGGGTCGGGAGTGAAGGAGCGACCGGGAGTGACTGGTCCTCCAACCAATCGGAGTGAAAGGGAGGCGGGGCCTGCTATGATTGAAGCATGCGCAGTATGCGTAATGGCGACGGAGAGCGGCTGCTTTCTTACGTCCGTAGTAAGTAAGCGGTGGTGAACAATATGTAGAGAGCGAGAGATCGCGGGGAAGGGCAGAAACGCTGCGTAAGCACCTTGTGTGAGTCAGTAACCTTGGAAAAAAGTTAGCCGGACCCAGATTGTACCGAGCGGGGGCTGCAGCTCCTCATTTTCGGCCTGGATTAATGGCCTCCATCTTTAGTGGAAACAGTGTGCACCATGGCGCATGCGTGATCGCCATCTTTGTCGGGGGCAATGTTTCAATGAGTGGGAGGGGCTTGTTCCCCATTGTTCAGAATGGAGACAACTTGTCCATCAAACTGGATTAGTCTTTCAGTCCCAATGTCTGAATGATGGGGCGGTGGATCGATGGAAAGATAGGGAAATACATCCTGCTCTCCTGATTCCAATATCTCATGGTCTCAAGATCTGTGGTTCTGTCCACCCATGGCAGAAACGCAAGACTCTGAGTAGATGTCATCCTTAAATTGAGGGACTGCTGATGACGATGAGGGGCAAAGTATAGCTGGGGGCAAAGTACAGCAGGGAGCATAATCGGTCATTCTGGATGAGGGAGCCAGAGAAGAAATGTTTGGCATTTCTATCCTAGATTGACAATCATAGAATCCTGACAGTGCACAAGGAGGCCATTCGGCCCCTCAAGTCTGCACAATCCTCAGACTCAGGCAGTTTCTGAGGAGATGGACGGATTGAATGGTTAGGAAGTGGAATTTGTAGCAGTGAGTGAAGACAATAGCTTCAGTCTTCCCAAGATTAAAATGGGGGAACTTTCTAACCCAGAGATGGAGAGATGTTTCAGGGAATCAAAGGATTTGAGGAGGACGGGAAGTTGGAGATTAAACCAAGATCAGCCATGATCATCGTGAATGTTGACGCAGCTCAATGGGGTTTATAAGAACTAGGAGCAGGAGTAGGCCATCTGGCCCCTTGAGCCTGCTCCGCCATTCAATGAGATCATGGCTGATCTTTTGTGGACTCAGCTCCACTTTCCGGCCCGAACACCATAACTCTTAATCCCTTTTTTCTTCAAAAAACTATCTATCTTTACCTTAAAAACATTTAATGAAGGAGCCTCAACTGCTTCACTGGGCAAGGAATTCCATAGATTCACAACACTTTGGGTGAAGAAGTTTCTCCGAAACTCAGTCCTAAATCTACTTCCCCTTATTTTGAGGCTATGCCCCCTAGTTCTGCTGTCACCCGCCAGTGGAAACAACCTGCCCGCATCTATCCTATCTATTCCCTTCATAATTGTAAATGTTTCGATAAGATCCCCCCTCATCCTTCTAAATTCCAACGAGTACAGTCCCAGTCTACTCAACCTCTCCTCGTAATCCAACCCCTTCAGCTCTGGGATTAACCTCGGGAATCTCCTCTGCACACCCTCCAGTGCCAGTACGTCCTTTCTCAAGTAAGGAGACCAAAACTGAACACAATACTCCAGGTGTGGCCTCACTAACACTTGATAGAATTGCAGCATAACCTCCCTAGTCTTAAACTCCATCCCTCTAGCAATGAAGGACAAAATTCCATTTGCCTTCTTAATCACCTGTAAACCAACTTTTTGTGACTCATGCACTAGCACACCCAGGTCTCTGCACAGCAGCATGCTTTAATATTTTATTGTTTAAATAATCCCGTTTGCTGTTATTCCTACCAAAATGGATAACCTCACATTTGTCAACATTGTATTCCATTTGCCAGACACTAGCCCATTCAATTAACCTATCCAAATCCCTCTGCAAACTTCCAGTATCCTCTGCACTTTTTGCTTTACCACTCATCTTAGTGTCATCTGCAAACTTGGACACATTGCCCTCGGTCCCCAACTCCAAATCATCTATGTAGATTGTGAACAATTGTGGGCCTAACACGGATCCCTGAGGGACACCACTAGCTACTGATTGCCAACCAGAGAAGCACCCATTAATCCCCACTCTTTGCTTTCTATGAATTAACCAATCCTCTATCCATGCTACTACTTTACCCTTAATGCCATGCATCTTTATCTTATGCAGCAGCCTTTTGTGTGGCACCTTGTCAAAAGCTTTCTGGAAATCCAGATATACCACACCCATTGGCTCCCCGTTAGCTACTGCACTGGTAATGTCCTCAAAAAATTCCACTAAATTGGTTAGGCACGACCTGCCCTTCATGAACCCATGCTGCGTCTGCCCAATCGTACAATTTCTATCCAGATGCCTCGCTATTTCTTCCTGATGATAGGTTTACTCCTGCTCCTATTTCATATGTTCGTATAGAGGCCAGAATCCTGTGTAGGCCCAGACCGGATGGTAGGTTCCCTTCCCTGAGGACATTACTGAAACAGTTGTTTTTTCGTGGCAACCCAGCAATTTCCATGGTCACTTTTTTCCAGTGCCGGCCCCACAAATGACAAGATTCATTCAGCTCAGTTTCACAACCTGTGTTTTTTGGGTTCTCTCTCACTCCCTATTTTTCTGTTTTAAATCAATTTCTCAGGATGTTAGAAGGGGCGGATTTGCAGTTGGAAAACAGACATCACATCAGGATCTGAATATCATCGGATTTTGAACATGCAAGAAAATAGCAATGCTGGCAGTGCGGAGAAATGTGGGGACTGTGAGCAGGGATTCAGATCCCTGTCTGAGCTGGAAGCCCATCAGCCCAGTCACACTGTGGAGAGACTGTTCACCTGCCCAGAGTGTGGGAAGGGATTTACCTGGTCATTCAACCTGCTGAGACACCAGCGAGTTCATAGTGGGGAGACACCATTCACCTGCCCAGAGTGTGGGAAGGGATTCACTCGATCATCAGGGCTGCAACAACACCAGCGAGTTCACACTGGGGAGAGGCCATTCACCTGCTCCAAGTGTGGAAAGGGATTTACTGATTCTTCCACTCTGTTGAAACACCAGCAGGTTCACACGGACGAGAGACCTTTTAAATGTGTAGACTGTGAGAGGTGCTATAAAAGTTCCCTCAACCTAATGCGTCATCAGCGAGCTCACACTGATGAGAGACCGTTCAGGTGCTCGGACTGTGGAACTGGGTTCAGGCAGTCATCTGAACTCATTGTACACCAGCGAATTCACACTGGGGAGAGGCCGTTCACCTGCCCCGAATGTGGTAAGGGATTCACTCAATCATCAGGACTGCTACAACACCAGCGAGTTCACACCGGGGAGAGGCCATTTATCTGCTCCAAGTGTGGAAAGGGATTCAGCGATTCATCCACCCTGCTGAAACACAAGCAGGTTCACACTGAAGCGCGACCATTTCAATGCACTGACTGTGAGAAGTGCTATAAAAGTTCTGTGGACCTGATGCGCCATCAGCTTGTTCATACTAATGAGAGACCATTCAGGTGCTCTCACTGTGGGACAGGGTTCAGGCAATCGTCTCAACTGACTGTACATCAGCGAATTTACACCAGGGAGAGGCCATTCATCTGCGCCCAGTGTGGGAAGGGATTCACTCAGTCATCCACTCTGCAAAGACACCAGCGAATTCACACTGGGGAGAGACCGTTCCCCTGCTTCGTGTGTGGGAAGAGATTCACTCGGATGTCCATCCTGACAAGTCACCAGCGTGTTTGCAAATAATTAGTGATTATATTTTACTGTTAATCACACCCAGGAATGAACCTTGTTCATAAATTTCTACTGATGTTTTATCAAGAAAATTTGTCAGAAGAATCTAAGAAATTGAACTATTTTCTATGTGTAATACATTTTTTGTAACTAGTGAAGTGTGAGAGTGGTCCTTACAGTGGGAGAAAGAGTAACTGTGTGAATTTAAACTGTGAGTTTGATGTGTTAATGAGCCCAGCTCGACTTCAAACCAGATATTTACCGAAAAAATCTAGTTAGGTTGGGTAGAGAACAGAAACAGATGTGAATGGGTGTTGCGATTCAAAAGATGCAAGGTGTGAAAGAAAGGTGTCATGAATGAAGTATGGATAAAGTAAATTCAATTTTTAAAATTATGAATGTTAAAGTAAAGAGATTATTTTAAGCAATTCTGGGAGAGATTATTTCGAACGAAATTGGGTAAAATGATGGAGAGATCAAAGGGAAAGAACGTAGTTAAGGGGATAGTGAAACTTGTGAAGATACTGTTTAAATCGCAGCCCAGAAAGCTGTGTGAAGGAAGCCAGATTTGAAAAGCCAGTTAACTGCTGGTTAACCTCAGGAGCAAATTGGAGCAAAGGCACAGTTTGGGACAAGGTTTCTGCATTTTATAGATCTTAAAATCTAAAAGGCATTGCTGGACAGATTGGGGAAGGTTAGCTCTGAGGTAGTTAAATTAAGATCGTTTGGAACTGTTTCAAGTATTGGGATGTGTGAAGCCATTGCCTTATTTTAAGTGTCCTTCTATTTCATTTTATTTATTTTCCGATTCCATCATGAACATTTACTTAAGAAACCATCACAAATAGTTGGGGACATCATTTCTGGAGCTCACAACCTCTCCTTCTCCTATACAAATTGCAAAGGCAAACTGTGGGGACAAATGTCTCAAATTTCCTTTCTGGCTGTGCCCTTAACAATAAATATACTCCAGCTCAGTTATAGGGGTTAATATTCCAGGTAAAGGTCAAATAAATCAGCATTGCGTGAAACAATGTGCGTTAAGTATTTTAAAATATTTCTAACAAAAGGTCTTCTTTTTGAAATGTTCTTCGCCCCCCCCCCCCTTTCATCTATCCTCACCTCTGACAACAAGTGTGTGGAGTTCATGGGGTTCCTTTGTCACTGAGATTGAGACAATCCGATCAGCTACCTCTGCTGCTTCCCTCCCTTCCACTAACCCACCAGGCCAAACTGTGTCTGAAGTTCCTCCTCGTCTGAGCCCTGAACTCGGATCTTTCTCCAGTTTCTCTCCTATCTTCTCTCTCCCTCTGAGCTTATATTGTCCATCAGACCCAACTTCTGTTCCCTTGACTCCATTCTCACAAAACAATTGACCATCCAACTTCTCTGCGTTAGTTGATATGTTTCCAGTTCTACCACATTTGGTTCTGTCCCTCTCACTTTAATGCAACATCATCACCCATCCTAAATAGAACACTTGGCCCCACCATCTTTACAAATTTCCAAGACATCTCCAATCTCCCTTTCCTCTCCAAATTCCTTGTACTCGGTGTTCTATTCCCAGCACCTCCCCGACCCCACTAGGTGACATCATCCAAAAGCACCGTGTTAGATTTTACATGTTCACTGACAACACCCAGCTCTACCTCACCCCTATCCCCATCCCTCTCCATTCCTCCTCTGTCACTAAATTATCAAACTGCTTATCCCACACCCAGTAATGGATCAGCAGAAACTTCCTCCAATTAAAATTTGGGAAGACCAAAGTCATTATCTTCAGTCACCACTACAAATTCCCTTTCCTTTTTAAAAAATAAACTTAGAGTACCCAATTATATTTTTTCCAATTATGGGGCAATTTAACGTGGCCAATCCACCTAACCTGCACATCTTTGGGTTGTGGGGATGAAACCCAAGCAGACATGGGGACAATGTACAAACTCCACACGGACAGTGACCCAGGACCGGGATGCAAATTCCCTTTCCTAACTCCCGAGTCCATCCCTCTCCCTGGGAACTGTCTGAGGCTGAACCACACACTGCACAATCTCCATGTCAGATTTGACCCCTAGATGAGTTTCTGACCACATTTCCACACCATCACTAATACCAGCTATTTCACTCTCCATAATGTCACCTGTCTCCACCCCCACCCCAGCACATCTGCTGCTGAAACCTCATCCATGCCCCTTTTACCTTTAGACTTGATGACTCCTCTAATAATAATCTTTATTATTGTCACAGTAGGCTTACATTAACACTGCAATGAGGTTGTTGTGAAAACCCCCTAGTTGCCACACTCCAGCAGCTGTTCGGGTACACGGGGAGAATTCAGAATGTCCAATTCACCCAACGAGCATGTCTTTCAGGACTTGTGGGAGGAAAGCGGAGCACTGTTCTAGATTATCCTTGGCTGTGACCTCTGTTTGTCTCTGGCATTGTTCTAGATTCGCCTTGGCTGTGACCTCTGTTTATTCTTATTGACTTCTCACAACTGATTTCTACACTGGAGCTGGTTTGCCTAATTTCTTGATTACACATTGTAGTAAGATACTAAAACTAGGGGAGTACGTTGCTGCAGTGGGTTAGCCCTGTTGCCTCATGGTGCCGAGGTCCCAGGTTCGATCCCGACCCTGGGTCACTGACTGTGTGGAGTTTGCACATTCTCCTCGTGTCTGCACGCATCTCACCCCCACAACCTAAAGATGTGCAGGGCAGATGAATGTGTCATGCTAAATTGCCTCTTAATTGGAACAAAAAGAATTGGGTACTTAAAAAATTTTTTTAATTGAAGGCTTCCGATTCCTGCGGTAATTTACAACATTCATACATTCTCTGTGATGCAGTGTTAATGTAAGCCTACTTGTGACACTAATAAAGATTATTATTATTACCCATCCAGACAAGTGGAGTATTCCATTACACTCCTGATTTGTGTCTTGTAGATGGTGCACATGCTTTAGGGAGTCAGGAGATGAGTTACACACCTTTGATCTGCTCTTGTAGCCACAGTATTTATGGCTAGTCCAGTTTGGTTTCTGGTCAATGGCAATCCCTAGGGTGTTGCCAGTGAGGGATTTAGTGATAGTAATGCTATTAAATGTCAAGGTTAGATCCTCTCTTGTTGGAGATGACACAGTCTGCCACTTGAGAGACACAAATGTTACTTACCACTTGTCAGTACAAGCCTAGATATTATCTTGCTGCATTTGGCCATGGACTGCTTCAGTAACTGAGGAGTCGCAAATGGTGAACATTGTGCAGTCATCAGCGAGCATCCCCATTTCTGACCTTATCATGGGAGTACGGCCATTGATAAAGCATCAACTGAAACTAGTTTGGCCTAGGACACAGTTCTTCAGTGAATTTCACAAAACATTTCTTCATGAGTTATTTTACATTTGACAAATCACATCGGGGGCTGGTTTAGCTCACTGGGCTAAATCGCTGGCTTTTAAAGCAGGCCAGCAGCACGGTTCGATTCCCGTACCAGCCTCCCCGGACAGGCACCGGAATTTGGCGGCTAGGGGCTTTTCACAGTAACTTCATTGAAGCCTACTCGTGACAAGCGATTTTCATTTCATTTCATCTGCACACTCACACCGATATCCTCACATGAGGCTGCAAGGGCTCCATCCAATGCAGACAATTCAGACTTTCAGGTGATCTCATATTAAAACGTATATTTGTCGTATACATAAACGATTTGGAGGAAAATGTAGCCGGTCTGACAAGTAAGTTTGCGGATGACACCAAGATTGGCGGAGTGGCAGATCATGTTAAGGATCGTCAGAAAATCCAGCAGGACATAGATAGGGTGGAGACTTGGGCAGAGAAATGGAGTTTAAACCGGCCAAATGTGAGGTAATACTGTAAATGACAAAACTCTTAGGAATATAGAAAGTCAGAGAGATCTGAGCGTGCAGGTCCACAGATCTTTGAAGGTGGCAACACAAGTGGGCAAGTTAGTCAAGAAAGCATACGGAATGCTGACCTTCATTGGATGGGGCATCGAGTATAAAAACTGGCAAGTCATGCTATCGTTAGCACTTGGAATATTGCGCACAATTCTGGTCACCACACTACCAGAAGGATGTGGAGACTTTGGAGAGGGTGCATAGGAGGTTTACCAGGATGCTGCCTGGTCTGGAGGGTGTTAGCCATGTGGAGAGGCTGAATAGACACGGACTTTCATTAGAAAGAGGGAGGTTGAGGGATGACCTGATCGAGGTCTACAAGATTACGAGGAGCATGGATAGAGTGGATGGGCAGGCACTCTCTCCCAGGGTGGAGGGGTCAGTGACCAGGGGGCATATATTTAAGGTCCATGGGGCAAAGTTTAGAGATGTGAGAGGCAGGTTTTTTTATGCAGAGGGTGGTGAGTGCCTGGAATGCATTGCCAGGGGAGGTTGTGGAAGCAGCTACATTAACGGCGTTCAAAAGGCATCTTGAGAAACACATGGATAGGATGGGTATGGAGGGATATGGCACAACGAAGTGCTGAGGGTTCTGGCAAATGTTAGTATAATGACCGGTACAGGCTTGGAGGGCCGAAGGGCCTGTTCCTGTGCTGTATTGTTCTTATTTCAACCAACCAATCCACCAGTGTTTGTAAATAGTTTACTCAATTGTTTTAGTTTGAACAAGACTTTTAATGATTAGGAAGGACAGGAATTTCAGATGTTAAATTGAAATAAATTTATTTAAAATAAAGATACATATCAATACAGAAGGAAAACGGGAAACTGATCGATACAGAAGGAAAAGGGGAAACTGATCGATAGGGAAGGAAAAGGGAAAACTGATCGATACAGAAGGAAAAGGGGAAACTGATCGATAGGGAAGGAAAAGGGTAAACTGATCGATACAGAAGGAAAAGGGGAAACTGATCGATACGGAAGGAAAAGGGTAAACTGATCGATACGGAAGGAAAAGGGTAAACTGATCGATAGGGAAGGAAAAGGGGAAACTGATCGATACGGAAGGAAAAGGGTAAACTGATCGATACGGAAGGAAAAGGGTAAACTGATCGATACGGAAGGAAAAGTGGAAACTGATCGATACAGAAGGAAAAGGGTAAACTGATCGATACGGAAGGAAAAGGGTAAACTGATCGATACGGAAGGAAAAGGGTAAACTGATCGATACGGAAGGAAAAGGGTAAACTGATCGATACAGAAGGAAAAGGGGAAACTGATCGATATGGAAGGCAAAGGGTAAACTGATCGATACAGAAGGAAAAGGGTAAACTGATCGATACAGAAGGAAAAGGGTAAACTGATCGATACAGAAGGAAAAGGGGAAACTGATCAACACAGAAGGAAAAGGGTCAACTTGTCGATACAAAACAGACTGTTTCCATTTCTCTTGGCTGATCAGGCTGTATAAACATAATCCCTCTTGTATCATTTCCTGACAACAATTATTTAAAAATTTTTTTTTTTTTTTTTTTTTTAAAGAGTATCCAATTCATTTTTTTCCAATTAAGGGGCAACTTAGCGTGGCCAATCCACTTAGCCTGCACCTCTCTGGGTTGTGGGAGCAAAACAGGGCAGAAGGTGCAAACTCCACATGGTCAGTGACCCAGAGCTGGGATCGAACCTAGGACCTCAGCGCCGTGAGGCAGCAATGTTAACCAATGCCCCACCGTGCTGCCTTTTTGACAACAATTCTGATGGGAATCTTGCTTTGGGGATTCCAGTACTTGGCTGACAATGGACCTTCTCCTCGGGTTTTAAATCCTTAAGTAGCTCCTCCCTCAGTTTGAATAAACTGGTTAGAACTCAATGGTTGGTCAATTTCATTACTGAATCATTTAAAAAAAAAAAAATTTCTATTGAAATTTTTACAAAATATAAACATCTTAACTCTTAACAAACAACCGCGGTAACACCCCAAGAACAATACCCTCCCAACTTCAAACAAAAGGAAAAAAAACCCAAACAACAAAAGGGAAAGAGATAGCACCCGCCACATCCCACAGACCCATGTACACAGTTCTCCCTCCCCCCGATCCAAACCCCCCCTCCCCGGGTTGCTGCTGCTGTCGGTCTATTTTCTTACCGTTCCGCCAGGGAGTCCAGGAAAGGCTGCCACCGCCTGAAAAACCCTTGTACTGATCCCCTCAGGGCAAATTTCACCTTCTCCAATTTAATGAACCCTGCCATATCATTGATCCAGGCCTCCACGCTTGGGGGCCTCACATCCTTCTATTGGAGCAAGATCCTCTGGGCTACTAGGGACGCAAAGGCCAGGACACCGGCCTCTATCGCCTCCTGCACTCCCGGCTCCACTGCAACCACAAAAATTGCGAGTCCCCAGCCTGGCTCGACGCTGGATCCCACCACCCTCGACACCGTCCTTGCTACCCCCTTCCAAAACTCCCCCAACTCTGAACACGCCCAAAACATATGGGCGTGGTTCGCTGGGCTCCCCGACCACATAGCACACCTGTCCTCGCCCCCGAAAAACCTACTCAACCTCGTCCCAGTCACGTGGGCACTATGCAGCACCTTGAACTGTCTGAGGCTAAGCCTCGCACAGGAAGAGGAGGAATTCACTCTCTCCAGGGCATCCGCCCACGTCCCCTCCTCAATCTCCTCACTCAGCTCCTCTTCCCATTTACCCTTCAGTTCCTCCACCGAGGCCTCGTCTACCTCCTGCATTACCCGGTATATGTCTGAAATCCTCCATCCCACACCCCTGAGAGCAACCGATCCCGCACCCCTCGTGGGGGCAGCAGGGGGAACCCCTCCACCTGCTGTCTGGCAAACGCCCTCACCTGCATGTACCTAAACATGTTCCCCGGGGGGAGCCCAAACTTCCCCTCTAACTCCCCCAAGCTCGCGAACCTCCCCTCCACAAACAGGTCCCTCAACCTCCTAACCCCTGCCCTGTGCCAGCCCAGAAATCCGCCATCAATGCTCCCTGGGACAAACCGATGGCTTCTCCGTATCGGGGCCTCCATCGAGCCCCCCACTTCTCCCCTGTGCCGTCTCCATTGCCCCCAAATTTTGAGTGTAGCCGCCACCACCGGGCTCGTGGTATACCTCGTTGGAGGGAGCGGCAACGGCGCCATTACCAGCGCCTCCAGGCTCGTGCCCACACAAGACGCCGCCTCCATCCTCTTCCAAGCTGCCCCTTCCTCATCCATTACCCACTTACTCACCATCGCTGCGTTGACAGCCCAATAGTACCCACAGAGGTTGGGCAACGCCAGCCCCCCCCCCCCCCCCCCCCAATCCCTGCCTCGTTCCAGGAACACTCACTCTTCTCACCCTCGGAGTCCCATGCGCCCACACAAATCCCGTGATACTCCTGTTGACACTCCTAAAAAAGGCCTTCAGGATAAGGATGGGAAGGCACTGGAACAGGAACAAAAACCTCGGGAGCACCGTCATCTTAACGGACTGCACCCTCCCCGCCAGTGACAGCGGTAACATATCCACCTCTTAAACTCCTCCTCCATCTGCTCCACCAACCTTGTGAGGTTGAGCTTGTGCAGGGCCCCCCAGCTCCCCGCCACCTGGACCCCTAGGTACCTGAAGCTCTTCCCTGTCTGCTTCAATGGGAGCCTACCAATCCCCTCCTCTTGATCCCCCGGATGCACCACAAACACCTCACTCTTGCACAAGTTCAACTTATACCCAGAGAAACCCCCGAATTCACTAAGAATCCTCATCACCTCCGGCATCCCCCCCACCGGGTCCGCCACATACAGCAACAGGTCGTCCGCGTACAGCGACACTCGATGCTCCTCCCCACCCCTCACCAGGCCCCTCCAGTTCCCTGACTCCCTCAATGCCATGGCCAGGGGCTCAATCGCAAACGCGAAGAGCAAGGGGGACAGGGGGCACCCCTGTCTCGTCCCCCTGTACAGCCGAAAGTACTCCGCCCTCCTCCTATTTGTGGCTACACTCGCCATCGGGGCCTCGTAGAGCAGCCTCACCCACCGGATAAACCCCTCCCCAAACCTCTCCAACACCTCCCACAAATACTCCCACTCAACCCTATCGAAGGCCTTCTCCGCATCTAATGCCACCACTATCTCCGCCTCCCCTTCCACAGCCGGCATCATAATAACATTGAGGAGCCTTCGTATGTTTGTATTCAACTGCCTTCCCTTCACAAACCCCGTCTGGTCCTCATGAATGACCCCGGACACGCAATCCTCTATTGTAGTGGCCAGGATCTTTGCCAGCAGCTTAGCATCGACGTTCAGCAGCGAAATCGGCCTATATGATCCGCACTGCAGAGGGTCCTTGTCCCGCTTCAGGATCAAGGAAATCAGCGCCCGTGACATAGTTGGGGGCAAAGCCCCCCCTCCCTTGCCTCGTTAAAGGTCCGGACCAACAGGGGGCCCAACAGGTCCAAATACCTTTTATAAAATTCCGCCGGAAACCCGTCTGGCCCCGGCGCCTTCCCCGACTGCATGCTCCCTATCCCTTTGACCACCTCCTCCAGCTCGATCGGCGCCCCTAGTCCCTCCACCTGCTCCTCCTCCACCCTCGGGAATCGCAGCTTGTCCAAGAAGTGCCCCATTCCACCCCCTCCACCGGGGGCTCCGACCGGTACAGTTCCCCATAGAAGTCACTGAAGACCGCATTAACATCTACTCCCCTCCGCACCACCTTCCCAGCCCCATCCGTCACTCCCCCAATCTCCCTGGCCGCATCTCGCTTCCAGAGCTGGTGTGCCAGCATCCTGCTCGCTTTCTCCCCGTATTCATACGCCACCCCCTGTGCTTTCCTCCACTGAGCTTCCGCCTTTCTGGTAGTCAATAGGTCGAATCTGGCCTGAAGGCTATGCCTCTCCCCCAGCAATCCCTCCTCTGGGGCCTCTGCATATCTCCTATCCACCCACACCATCTCCCCTATCAGTCTTTCCCTTTCCCTCTGCTACCCCCTCTCCCTATGGGTTCGGATGGAGATCAATTCCCCCCTCATCACCGCCTTCAATGCCTCCCAGACCGTCCCCACCCAAACCTCCCCGTTATCATTGGCCTCAAGGTACCTCTCGATACATCCCCGAACCCTCTCGGCCATCTCCTCATCTGCCATCAGCCCCACCTCCAAGCGCCAGAGCGGACGTTGGTCCCTCTCTTCCCCCAGCCCGAGGTCCATCCAGTGCGGGGCATGATCCGAAATGGCAATGGCAGAGTATTCCACCTCCTCCACCCTCGACACCAACCCCCTGCTCAGGACAAAAAAAATCAATCCTCGAGTAGGCCGTATGTACATGGGAGAAAAACGAGTACTCCCTGGCCCTTGGCCTCGCAAACCTCCAGGGATCCACCCCTCCATCTGGTCCATAAATCCCCTCAACACCTTAGCCGCCGCCGGCCTCCATTACTGAATCATTTTAATTGTTTTTTAACCATTTGGGTGAATGTCTCAGATCGAGATATAATGGGATTGTTTAATGTATCCCTCCTATCTGATCCTGCACAAGTCTTCAATTCATTGTATGACCTTCCATCTCAAAAAGGTTACCAAGAGCATGAAGCCTCACTGCTAACCATCTTATCAAATCATACATTTCTTCTTACAGAAGCTGGAGTACAGAATTTAAAACAGGCTGACATTAGTTTCAGGTATAACCCAGTCTTTTAACACATACTACAAACTGATTATTAAATCTTCAATTAAAATCAATTGACGATCACTATTTGTTTCTGATTGGTGAGTAATGCATACACTTCATTGATTAATACAATTGGTTAATAGCTGGATACTAAATGCCCCATTCAGGTAAATATTAGTCTCAAAATGGCTTCCTCGATCGTGTTCGCTTATAAAATGGAACTTGTCTGGAAATGAATAATTTCTACTGAAATTTACTACCTACTCCCACTTCTAGGTGTCTGTAAAGACTATTGTTCATCCCCCCCTGCATGATTCAATGGGTTAATGTATTCAGGAGAACAACCAAAGATGTGAGAACGGAAATAAACTCGAGTTAATGATGAGGGGTTATTGTTCAGTGGTTACATTCCCATCTCTGAGTCAGGAGGATGTGGGTTCAACTTCGCCTCCAGAAACCCAACCATAAAGCCCAGCTGGTATTGCGATGCTGTACTGAGGGAGTACAGCACTGTACTGAGGGAGTACAGCGCTGTACTGAGGGAATACAGCACTGTACTGAGGGAATACAGCACTGTACTGAGGGAATACAGCACGGTACTGAGGGAGTACAGCACTGTACTGAGGGAATACAGCGCTGTACTGAGGGAATACAGCACTGTACTGAGGGAATACAGCGCTGTACTGAGGGAATACAGCACGGTACTGAGGGAATACAGCGCTGTACTGAGGGAATACAGCACTGTACTGAGGGAATACAGCACTGTACTGAGGGAGTACAGCACTGTACTGAGGGAATACTGCACTGTACTGAGGGAATACAGCGCTGTACTGAGGGAATACAGCACTGTACTGAGGGAATACAGCACTGTACTGAGGGAGTACAGCACTGTACTGAGGGAATACTGCACTGTACTGAGGGAATACAGCACTGAGGGAGTACAGCCCTGTACTGAGGGAATACAGCACCGTACTGAGGGAATACAGCACTGTCCTGAGGGAATACAGCACCGTACTGAGGGAATACAGCACCGTACTGAGGGAATACAGCACCGTACCGAGGGAATACAGCACCGTACCGAGGGAATACAGCACTGTACTGAGGGAGTACAGCACTGTACTGAGGGAATACAGCACTGAGGGAGTACAGCAGTGTACTGAGGGAATACAGCACTGTCCTGAGGGAATACAGCGCTGTACTGAGGGAATACTGCACTGTCTTTCAGAGGAAACCTTCCAATCTCACCCCATCTGCTCTTGCAGCTCGACATAAAGGTTCTGCTGATGATATTTTGAAGGAGGAAGTTCTCTCGGGTGAACTGCTCACTATAAAGCCCTCGGTGATGAACACTGAACAGATAATCTGGTCATAATCATAGTTCTGTTTTGAACTCACTTTCTTGCTTCACAGATGCTGCCTGACCTGCTGAGTATTTCCAGCATCTTATTTGTGTTTGTTGGAGCCTGTTGTACACAATCTGGCTGCTGCATTTCCTACATCACAACAGTGACTACAATTCAAAAGAACTTGACTGTAAAGCACTTTGGGCCATCCTGAAGTTGTGAGAGGCGCTATATAAATACAAGTCTTCCATTAACAAAAGAGAAAAGACCCAACAATGGAACAGTCGGTAATAGGACATCAATCAGTCTTCTCTTATCTTAGAGAAATCAAGGACTCCCAATACTGGGTGTTTAATACAATTCACGTCCAATATAATTCATGTCCATTCTATTAATTCCTTTCACTGGGCTGGAGTTTAACATCAATGGAAATAAATCTGAACTGTCAGAATGAACATTGTTCATTCCTGGGTGTAGGAATCAAATCCCTGTAATCACAAGTGAACTCTCTGGTGTTTCAGACGAGCGGATGGCTGAGTGAATCCTCTATTGCACACAGGGCAGGTGAATGGCTTCTCCCCAGAATGGATTCGCTGGTGTTTTGTCAAATCACTTCCACTTTTAAAGCTCTTCTCACAGTCAGAACATTGAAATGGTCTCTCATTAGTGTGAACAAGTGTATGTGACCGAAGCTGCGATTTCAAAGCAAATCCCTTCCCACATTCAGCGCAGGTAAAGGGTTTCTCCCCAGTGTGAACTCGCTGGTGATCCCGAAGACTAGATGAACGAGTGAAACTCTTCCCACACTCAGTGCAGGTGAATGCTTTCTCTTCAATGTGAACTTGCTGGTGATCCCGAAGACTAGATGGACGAGTGAAACTCTTCCCACACTCAGTGCAGGTGAATGCTTTCTCTTCAGTGTGAGTACGCTGGTGTCCAAGAAGGTTCGCTGATTTAATAAATCCCTTCCCACACACGGAGCAGATGAACGGCCTCTCACCAGTATGGACACGCTTGTGATCAGTGAGGTGGGAAGAACAAGTGAATCTCTGCCCGCAGTCAGAGCAGTGGAATGGTCTCTCCCCAGTGTGAACCCGTAGATGTTCAGTGAGGTTAGATAAAGACCGGAAGCTCTTCCCACACTGTGAGCAAATGTACGGTTTCTCTCCAGTGTGAATTCGCTGGTGTGACACCAGTCTAAATGAATCAGCAAATCCATTCCCACACACACAGCAAATGAATGGTTTCTCCCCAGTATGACTGCGTTGATGAATTTCTAGTCCTGATGGGGATCTGAATCCCTTCCCACAGTCCTCACATTTCCAAGGTTTCACCATGATGCCACTGTCCTTATGTTACGTAGTTAGATAATCAGTTGAAGCCTTGTCCTCACACAGAACACGTGTATGGTTTCTCCCCACGTAAATGGTGCAATGTTTTTTTCAGGCTGGGTTAATTGGTTAAAGCTCTTTCTACAGTCAGTTCACTGGAACACTCTCACTCGGGTATGTGTTTATGTCTCGGTGCTTTGCCAGTCACACTGATGTTTCAGATCCTTTCCCACAAATAAACATTTCTCCTTCCATATTCAAAGGCTGATGATGAATGTCTCAAATCGTCTCTGTCCAATGCCCTGTAAAAGGAGTTGACAGTGTCAGTATCGCTGTCAGTCCATGATAGAAATTCAGAACAAATAATTCTAATCTCTATGGAATATTCTTCCATCTCTTGGTTCCCCAAATATGCTGCTCAATCAAGTAAAAGAGAGCAAAATCCCAACAAAAACAAAGCAAAACTGTTTAAACTAAACCAGAATGTTGTTTTCTGTGGCCTCTGCATCCTGAGGTAACAACAGTTGTGGAAGGTATCAAGTGTGCTGGGAGACAACTCTTGGTCCTGCTCCAGGGCCACCTGAGCATGGGCAAGACCACAGAAGAGAGGCCAGCAGCCACAAGAAGCCCTACATTCTCCCCCATAGGGCTCCCCCATCTGGATCTACAAATTGGTGTTTTAAACAGATCAGGAGCAGACCCCTCTGTGCAACAAAGCTGGGAATGTGGAATTAACGTATCACAAAGCATTTAGGAGCAGCCCCTTCCGGTAAGTATACAGGGACTGTAACCTCCCCATTAGCATCTTCACAGTGCTGGAGGCCATTCAGCCCATCGAGTCTGCACTGACTTCTGAAACAGCATCCTGCCTCGGCCCACTCCCCCACCCTAGCCCCAAAACCCCAACTAACCTGCACATCTTTGGTCTGTGGGAGGAAACCCACGCAGACACAGGAAGAAAGTGAAAACTTCACAAAGACAAATGCTCACCCAAACTCGGATTCGAATTTGTGTCCCTGTCGCTGAGGCAGCAGTGCTAAACACCTGTTGCCGTCATGCAGATTCCCAGTGGCACTAGGACCCAGCTGGAAAAGTGACCCCGAAAGTCCTGCCCATTCTCTCTTACGTCATCCAGAAGCCACGCATGCGTGTTTCTCCTCGCTGAACCAACATGGCGGCCGTTCACCCGGGCCTGATACCAGGCACAGGACCCAAAGCCATAAACTATGTACCGCAGGGTCTTATTTAGGGTTTGCGGCCTTCACTCAGGAGTTGAGAAACTCTCCCCGTCCAGAGCTGGCTCCATCGCTCCCCCTGGGATTCCATATCCTGACCAGTTTACTGCAGCCCATCTGCGCCACCACTTCCCGGTTCCCTCCGACTCGGAACAGAGAAGCTACCCAGAATGCCCAACGGCTGGCTGGCCCTGGAGCATGCGCACTCAGCGCCTAAGCAATGAGCGAGTTGGATAGAGCGGTTTTCCGGACCGCGGGTGGTTGTGGGAAATAGTCCACCATTCATCATCAACAGGAAGTCAAGTATTTATGGAGACTAACCGCAGATCAGAATTGAAGTTGTAATTCTGTTTCTTTCTCTCCACAGATACGGTCTAACTTGATTAGCATGTCCAGCATTGGCTCTTTATATTTTGATACTGGAACATCTGCAGTGTTTTTTGCATTTAAAATTTAATTCATATGATGTTGGCGTCGCTGGCGAGGCCAGTATTTATTGCCCACCCATAACTGCCTTGAGCAGGTGGTGGCGAGCTGCCTTGGTGAACTGCTGCACTCCATGTAGCCACAGTGCTATCAGGGAGAGAGTTCCAGGATTTTGACCCAGTGACAGTGAAGGAACAGTGACATATTTCCAATTCAGGATGGTGAGTAGCTTGGAGGTGAACTTGCAGCTGATGGATTTCTATGTGTCTGTTGCCGTTACCCCTTTGTGGATGTGGGTTTGGAAAGTGCTGCGAAGGAGCCTTGTTGAGTTTCTGCAATGAATTTTGTAGATGGTACACACTGCTGCCACTGTTCTGGACGGAGTGGATGTTTGTGGATTAGGGTTTGTGGATTAGGTGCCAAGCAAATGGACTGCTTTGCCCTGGATAGTGTCAAGCTTCTTGAGTTGGAGCTGCACTCATCCAGGAAAGTGGAGAGTATTCCATTACATTCCTGACTAATTTGTACGTGCTGAATTCTCCCTCTGTGTACCCGAACAGGCACCGGAGTGTGGCGACTAGGGGCTTTTCACAGTAATTTCATTGCAGTGTCAATGTAAGCCTACTTGTGACAATAAACATTATTAATTAATATGTGATCATACAAATGCTGTCCCATCGGGGAGAAACAGTGCCAATGTGGAGGCTGTGGGAAGGGATTCAATTACCCGTCAGAACTGCATGTTCATCACTGCAGTCTCACCTGCGAGAGACCATTCACCTTTTCGGTGTGTGGGAAAGGCTTCACAACCTCATCCCACCTCCTGTCACACCATCGTATTCACAGTGAGGAGAGATCTTTTCAATGTTCTGACTATGAAAAAAACTACAAAAGGAGACGTGATCTGTTGAACCATAAACTCACTCGCACCGGGGAGAGGCCGTTCACCTGCTCCATGTGTGGGAAAGGATACACCCGTTCATTCAAAATGCTGACACACCAACTTGTTCATACTGATCAGAGGCCGTTTAAATGTCCTGACTGCGAGAAGTGCTTTGAAAGCCAGAAGGATCTACTGACACATGAACACACTCACACCAGGGAGAGACCTTTCATATGCTCTTTCTGTGGGAAAGGTTTCACTTGGGTGTCCAACCCATTTAATCACTAGCGTGTTCACACTGGGGAGAGGCCATTCTCCTGCGCCATGTGTGAAAGAGATTCATCGTTCATCCACACTGCTGCGGCACCTGCAAGGTCACAAGTGACTGCAGGGATTGGATTTGGATTTTGCTGTTAATCACATCCAGACTGAACCATCTTCACTCTGACAGCTGGAGTTTGTTGTTGCTGATATTAATAAGCCTGAAAGCTGGGGTGTGCATTGATGTTTTGTATAAACATTGATTAAATCAGCTTGATTCAGGGCACTGTTTTGAATATATTATTTCTCCAGTGACAAGAGGAAACCGATTGATCTCCTGTTACTGACTGGGACATTTTTGGGGCCTTTTCTTACTCTGGGTTATTTCTGTTTTTTTAAATAAATTTAGAGTATCCAATTCATTTTTGTTTTCCAATTAAGGGGCAATTTAGCGTGGCTAATCCACCTACCCTGCACATCTTTAGGGAACACGCAAACACGTGGAGAATGTGAAAACGCCACACGAACAGTGACCCAGAACGGGGATAGAACCTGGGACCTCGGCGCCGTGAGCAGGATGCTAACCATTGCACCACCGTGCTGCCCTAGAAGGATTAGCATTTTTAAACGTTTCTGCCCTGTTCCGAACCGGGACTGTGGGTTATTTCTGTTTTTTCCCTGGTTCACCTTCTCCCAGATTAAACTCCAAGCTTCATCAATCCATAATCGTTGAAGGCATTGGGCGGTTGGTGAAATCCACCTGATGTTGGTGTCATATCGGAGGATTTCCCAGTTTTCTGATATTCCATTGTGTTTCTGGTGTTGATGTAATGATCGGAATTTCAATTCCAATGCTGATGATGGAGGGCCTGTGCTGTCAGAACTACAGAATCGTTAACAGTTCAGAGAGAGCCCATTCGGCCCATCGAGTCTGTGCTGACTCTTTGAAAGAACATCTACCTAGCCCCACTCCAGTGCCTTTCCCCGTAACCTTGCACATTCTTTCTTTTCAGAAGGAAATCTAATTTTCTTTGAATACTTCGATCGAACTTGCCATGTTAAAAATCTATTTATCTTCAAAATAAGAATCACAGGTCCGGTTGATTGAGGATTCCAAAAAATAACAACTTTATTGCAAATTATTCACCTTGATCTCTTACATAAAAATAAATCAAAATTCAGGTCAAATAATAATCAAAACATAATGCGAGTGTTAAACGAAACATCAAAAATCAATAGATGGTTCAGAATTTCTTAAGAGCATAGATTCAGAACAAAAAAATTAATCATGACTCCTTATTCTTAAAGAATTCTTAGCAATGGTCTAACCCTTATTACTCTCATTGGTTCTAATTCTCAGCTGAGGCTCTCTGATTTATTCAAACTGTCTGTCACAGAACATGATTGTATCCAGGCATTGGTCATTACTTAAGATTCATTAAGATCTATCAAATTAATTAAAATGTCTCATCCGCATAGCCATGTGAAACCAATTCTACAAGATAAGGTGTCTGCATTAACCTTGCTTGTTTCTAAGACTCATGTACATTCGTTTTCTGTTGCTAAGACTACAATGCTTTCTTATTACTAAATGTATTGTGGAAACAATGGTCTCTACATTACTAAGGCTTTTATGCAATTTTTCTTGAAAGAATGTGAGCTTTGTACAGTAATTCTCATTTTTTTATCTGAAACCATGTTTCAGAGCAGCACGGTAGCACAGTGGTTAGCACTATTGCTTCACAGCACCAGTAACCCGGATCCAATTCCCGGCTTGGGTCATTGACTGTGCTTAGTCTGCATGATCTCCCTGTGTCTGCGTGGGTTTCTTCCGGGTGCTGCGGTTTCCTCCCACAAGTCCCAAAAGGCGGGCTTGTTAGGTGAATTGGACACTTTGAATTCTCGCTCTGTGTACCCAACAGGAGCCGGACTGTGACGACTCGGGATTTTCACAGTAACCTCATGCAGTGTTAATGTAAGCCTACTTGTGACAATAATAAACATTATTATTATTATGTCATTGGCTTTTTGAACATTCCATTTATGTCTCAGTACTGAATTTAAAATGATACTGTATCAATTCATCAAGGGTACCAACTAAATAAATGTGATTCAATAAATCTATCATTTCCCCCCTTTTGATTATTCAAAATAAAACAGAATAAATCAATCACAAGAGTACAAAGTAAAGCAAAGAGACAAATGCCATAAAAATCAACACATTTGCAGTCTTGATGAGAAAGTAATAGTAAGCGCCCTTCATATCTGACTGTTTCAGCGCTTTTTGATGTTTGTGACAATCTTTTACAGATACATTTGATTATCACACATACAAGATGTATCACAAAAATAGCTACAAAGAACATAACCAGGCCTTGTACCACTGAAACCCCTAAAGATCCCAACTACTCCACATCCCAACTCCAAGAGTGCAGGGTTCGGGTTGTTTGAGATTTTCAACCTCACTTTTAATTTGTTTTGCCAAATTAGTGATCTCTTTGGAGCGATCTGGAATGTAAGTACAACATTCCGATCCGATCAGGGCACATGTCCACCTTTCTTGGCGAGAATATAACCAAGAGCTATTCGAATTTGCAAGGCCACAGTACGGATAGCTCGCATTTCAGAGGAAATCCTGAACAGGGCTGTCGAGGTGTCATTCGCTACCTTTTCTATGATGACAGCCAGTTTATTAACTCTTTGGCTGTCTTTGCATCACCATTAAAAAACAAAGCGAAAAACTTGTCATGTGCAGTAATGGCACGTTTACTTCTTTGGACTGATAGTTTGTATCAGTAATTGTTCACCCTTGATGTCTCACATCACTGTCTTAAGGCCATATGTTCTTTTTTCCGTGTCAATTTTGAGCGTGATGCTAAGACAGGGTCATGGGATGAGTTTTTAAATCCAAAATTGACTATAAAATCATATCGAGTTGCCATATATAGATTATGTGTTAACTAAACTAAAATAAATGTAATTTCAACTTGTGAGTAATGTATAATACGGTCCCAGTTGTCACAGGATGAGATCTTACTCTTCCAGCCCGTATCTCATTATTGTTCTTGGTCACTTCTTTCTCTAGCCCTTCAGTGGGATGATCTGTGCAGAGAGAAAATTCACTTTGTTTTTCTTTTCGAATCTGATTTTTTCTTCTCATAACTTGTGTTAAATTCCAGCTTGTTCCATAATTCCATATTGTTACTTGAATGTGATCTCTGAATAATTGGATTGATACTCCTTTCTCTCTGACACTCCCCATTTGCAAATCATCTCACTCAAATATCAGTCAAAATAACATCATGCATGGACTTAAAATATTCTCCAGCTCTCCAAATTGTCTGTATCCACCTTCTGGATATTCCTCATCGGGTTTACTTGCTACCAGGCCCTTACTTGTTCTTATCCGAATAATTTGCCCCGTCACTTCAATTGTCCTCATTTCGACAGGTAACAGTGTGTTTGATTCTCTCCCAATTATTTTAAAGTCAGATTCTCTGTGGAACATGTGTCAGTGCCTTGATCACTTAATGATGTTGTTTCACTCTGTTGGCCCCATTGACCATTTCCGGCCATGCGGTTTGTCAAGTAGTGTGCATGCACGGGGCCTGCACTTCAATGCAGAATGGCAAGCCAGCCAATTAGTTTCTTCACACGTAACTCATCTGCACACGTACGCAGTGCCCCCAATGTCATACCACACATTCTTGAACCTTTTGTGATCTTATCAAAAGATCTCAAAGTTGTTGCTCATCTCTCCACAGATGATCCAGATGCCTTGGGTGGTGGCCAGAGTATCACATTTTGTTCTCTTAAATAAAAGCCACCGTGCTGCCCTTATCCTCAATTACTTAATCCTATCACAACAATGAGCCCTGGAGTTATCTTGCAGTCCAATATCTTCATGTTTAAAATAGAAATCAACATTTCCATTTGATTCCAAGCAGTAACATGTGATTGTTTGTTCTTTGTCTTAAATTACACATTTGTTTTACGGTAACTTGCTCAATTACATGGTCTTTCCACATCACAGAAGTGTTTCAAATTCGAACAACAGTGTTATTGGCGGTTTCAGATTCTTATTAATGTCTAGTTCATCCCTTCTTTGTCTGAAGGTTGTAGGATCTCTTCTTCAAAATAGGCTTTTGTCCTTATGTCCATGGACAGCAGCTAAACTGTATGTTTTTTTTACATCATCGTTGTTCTTGTTACTCATCAAATAGATTTCACTAGATTTCCGGTTGCGGTGATGCGGAGCTAAGCCGCACGTTCGGTGGCTCCCGCTATTTTCGGTCTTTTGGGCTCTGTTAAGGGCCCGTAGCGGCGCTGGCTGGACTTTTCCCGGTGGGGGAACACATCTGCTGCGTTTATCTGCCGGTGGATGGACTGGACCAGGAGCGGGGCGGTCAAAAAAATCGGCTTTGGAGCATAGAAAGGTGCGAGGCAGAAGAAGCAAGATGGCGGCGGGCAGGGAACCAGCAGCGTGGCAGCAGTGGGCGCAGGAGCAGCTTCAGAGAGCTGAAAGCTGAGCTGCTGGAACCGCTTAAGGCCTCACTGGATAAGCTCATGGCGACTCAGACGGCTCAGGGTGCAGATCCGAGAGCTATGGCAAAAGGCCTCGGAGAATGAGGATGAAATCCTCGGCCTGGCAGTGAAGGTGGAATCGCACGAGGTGCTCCACAAAAAATGGCAAGGAAATGGAGAACCGCTCGTGGCGGAAGAACATGCGGATCCTGGACCTCACAGAGGGGCTGGAGGGATCGGACCTGGGGACCTATTGGCCTTGATGCTGAACTCGCTAATGGGTGCGGGGTCCTTCCAAGGGCCCTTGGACCTGGAGGGTGCCCATCGAGTGTTGCTGAGAAAGCCCAGGCCGAACAAGCCGCCAAGGGCGATGCATGTCCGCTTTCACCACTTCGTCGACCGTGAGTGTGTGCTGAGATGGGCGAAGAAGGAGAGGAGCAGCAGGTGGGAGAACGCAGAGATTTCGGATTTATCAGGACTGGAGCGCGGAGGTGCCGAAGAGAAGGGCTGGTTTAAACCGGTCGAAGGCAGTGCTGCACAAGAGAGGGGTGAAGTTTGGCCTGTTACAGCCGGCACGCCTCTGGGTCACTTATAAAGACCGCCAGCTCTATTTTGACTCCCCAGAAGATGCCTGGGCCTTCGTCCAGGCAGAGAAGCTGGACTCGAAACTGAGGGGGTGTTGGGGACTGCTGTATATTGTCCGGAGGCTCTATTCTCCCTGGTACTTCTTTGTTGGTCCTTTTTTGTTTTTTCTCTTTTGGGGATTTTCAACTATTTATTTTGGTGCCTTTTTCACTGGTGGATGGTTGGGGAGCTGTATCGCGGGTGGAGGGTTAGGGAGCTGTATCACTGGTGGAGGGTTGGGGAGCTGTATCGCGGGCCCGTTGGGTCGCCCGCCCTTTTCTTTCCTGCGTTTTAGGCCGGGGGCGGGGTTTCAGATGGAAGCGCGGGCTTTTTTTCACATGGAATGTAAGGGGGCTGAACGGGCCGGTCAAGCGGCATGGGTGATCGCGCAATTGAAGGGGCTAGGGACGGACGTGGCTATGCTCCAGGAAACGCACCTTAGGGTGGCGGATCAGTTTAGGCTGAGAAGAGGGTGGTTTGGACAAGTGTTCCATCGGGGTTTGATGCGAGGAACCGGGGGGGTGGCGATTTTTGGTGGGAAAGAGCTTGTCGTGTTGTGGCGTTGAGCGTGGTGGCGGATAGCTGTGGCAGATACGTAATGGTGAGCTGTAGACTCCAAGGGGAGCGGTGTTGCTGGTCAATGTGTACATCCCAAATTGGGACGATGCAGGCTTCATGCGGTGCATGCTGAACCGGATTCCAGACCTGAGATGGGGGGCTTGATATTGGGAGGAGATTTTAATACAGTGCTGGACCCAGCCCTGGATCGTTTAAGGTCCAGGACCGGTAAGAGGCCGGCGGCGGCCACAGTGCTGAGGGGGTTCATGGACCAGATGGGAGGGGTGGACCCTTGGAGGTTTATGAGGCCGGGGGGTAGGAGTTCTCGTTTTTCTCCCATATCCATAAGGCATACTCCCTGATCGACTTTTTTGTCTTCAGCAGGGCACTGATTCCGAGGGTGGTAGGGGCAGGGTATTCGGGTAGCCATATCAGACCACGCTCCGCACTGGGTGGACTTGGAGATGGGGGAGGGGAAGGATCAACGTCTGCAAGGTACCTTGCCCCCTGCAAGGTACTCTTCGAGTCCGATAGTGGTGGCTACCCTGAAAAATCTGGGGGCAGTGGAGGAGGCATAGGGGGGAAGTGAAGGCCTCGGTTTGGTCCCCGATACGGGGGGAACCACCGGTTTGTACCAGGGAGGATAGATGGAGGGTTTTTGAGTTGGCACAGGGGAGGTATCAGGCGGATGGGGGACCTCTCCTAGATGGGAAGTTTGCGCTTAGAGGAGTTGGAGGGGAAGTGGGGTCTACCCCCAGGGAATTCCTTTAGGTACATGCAGATTAGGGCGTTTGTTAGGCGGCAGGTAGCGGAGCTTCCGCTATTGCCGCAAGGGGGGTTCAGGACAGGGTGCTCTCGGGAAAGTGGGTCGGCGAGGGTAGGATCTCTGCAATTTATCAGGTGATGCAGGAGGGAGAGGAGGCCTCAGTGGAGGAGCTGAAGCGAAGTGGGAGGAGGAGTTGGGGGAGGAGATTGACAGGGGACGTGGGCGGACCACCCTGGGGAGGGTGAATTCCTCCTCTTCTGCGCACAGTTTTTAGTCTAATCCAGCTAAGGTGCATAGGGCGCATATGACTGGGACCAGGCTGAGCCGTTCTTTGGGGGTGAGGACAGGTGTTCGGGGAGCCAGCGAATCATACGCACATGTCTGGGCGTGTCCGGCTTTGGAGGGTTTCGGAAGTGGGTGGCGGGGACCTTGTCAGGGTGTGGGCTCCAGGGTGGAACCGGGCTGGGGGCTCGCTATTTTAGGGTAGCATCGGAGCCGGGAGTGCAGGAGGCGAGAGAGGCCGGTATTCTGGCCTTTGCGTCCCTAGTAGCCCGGCGTAGGATCCATTTGCAGTTGGAGAGGATGCGAAGCCCCCGAGCCCGGAATCCGGGATCAACAACATGGCTGGGTTCATTAAACTGTATAGGGTCAAGTTGCCCTGAGGGGGTCGGTGCAAGGGTTCTCCGGTGGTGGCAGCCTTTCCTTGATTTCCTGGCGGAGCATTAGAGGGTGGTCAATCTCAGCAGCAACCGGGGGGGGGGGGGGGCTACGGGTTCATTACGGGGTTTTGTTCTCATGGCTCTATGTTTATTACTCTTTCTTGTTGTTAATTTATTGTTTTTGTATGGGGGGGGGGTTATTGTTTTTCTCTTTTCGTTGTTGGGATAACATTTGTTGTTGGAAAATTTGAATAAAAATTATTTTAAAAAAAATAGATTTCACTTTCAATTTCATCCCGCCTTGTTCGTCTATCGCCCATCCTGTTCTCGGCTCTTCATTCACTCCGTGTATCCCGTCGTCACAATGGCCTCCTCTAATCACTCTTCCCTAACCCTACTCACTCCCTCAACTCCAATCTGCCTCAATGTTCATATATCCCACTTGGTTGTATCTCTCGTCCTGAACTACTGTAACCCGCCCATTTGAGTAACAGACACTTCCCTTGAGCCCTTCTAGCATCTGAGACCATTTTCAATCTTCCCATGTTCAGAATCTGCACTATGGAGTGTTCTAAATGGATTTCCTATATCCAGCAGCAACTGCTGATTGCCTGTTGGAGTAACAGACTACAGGCAGGTCATTTATAATCTCCATATTGTTGGGTCAGTGCAGCAATGTAACAATTCCCATTATTGTGGCCATGTATGTGGAAGGGGGCCAGTAAAATCTGGCAAAACTAATGCTGACGCTGTTGCTGGGATTTGTCTAAGACTGGTGAATGCGACCTCGCGCTTCTCCATCAATTCTGTCTGTTACAACTTCTCACTGAATGCCCACCCCCCTTTGACTGGATTTTAAATCAGGCCGACTATTCCTGCAAAATTGAAAGTCTTACAAAGGGAGAGGCAAGCTGTTTAACACAGCGCCAGGGACCCAGGCTCCACTCCAGCCTTTGGGACCTTGCACTACTCCCTGCCTGTGTAGGTTTCCTCCCACAGCCCAAACACGTACAGCGTAGGTGTGTTGGCCATGATCCAAGGATGTGTAGGTTAGGTGGGTATATGGGGATACAACGGGGGAGTGCACCTGGGCAGGGCGCTCACACAAAGGGTCAGTGCAGACTGATAGGCAAATGGCCCCTGTCTGCACTGTTGTGATTCTGTGATGCTATGATTCTGTCAAATAAATTCTCAAATTCCTGAAGTGACTGCGAATCTTGTTCCACTTGCAGTTACCTGTAAAGTAAAACACAAAAGATCCATTCTGCTTGGGGCAAAATGGGTTAATTAATCAGAACATATCTGACAATTCAATCTTAACATTTGTAATTCCCAATTCCAGACAAAATAGAAACACATCTTCAGCTGTTAACAGGCAAGAGTTAATTCTCCGCTCATTTGAAAAAATTGCTTTGTAGTCACTGGCTTTTTGCTCGTCTTTTATTCAACTACATTGTAAAGTTCAGCCCAACAAAAGATGTGTTTTGTGAAAAATCACTTTTGTGTCTTCAACCGCAACTTGAGTCTAGGAGAAATGTTACTTCTTAACTCTATTCTATTCGACTTTTTAAACAAACACAACTTTAATAAGCAGCAAACAATGTCCCTCTGAATCTTCTGCGATGCTTATTAAACAGCATTAATTACCGAGAACAGCTTCTTGGGAAACACTGGGCTGTGATTTTGGGCAATCCAGAGAACCACTATGGAACCAGTCAGTTGAAGTGAACTAGATGTGATGTAATGGGGATTCTCTTTACCCGCTTCTTACTGGATTGATCATCCCCTTTTTAAGGTGCTTATTGTAGAGTTGAATTGGTAGTTTTCCAGTGTTCAAATGCTTTCATCAGGGACATAGGTTGACTGATTTTCTAACGAGCTTTGAACATCCTGATATCTTATGAGGGATAGGTACTAAATGTCTTAGGGAAGAAAAGGAACAGGGAAGACTTGTATAAAAGGATGGAAGATTGAGAAATGAAAGGGAAAATGCTGGAAATGCTGAAAAGATTGAGAAATGCCCAACCAGAGTAAATGAATGAAACTGAGCCCATGCCTACATTTACAAATCGTTGATTAAAGGATCTGGAAGCAAGATAGACACATGCAATTCGGGCTTTTGCTCATGTCGACGGTAAACACCAACATGACTGCTTCGACCGTTGGACCTGTTTCTGTTCTTTGCTGCTGTCCCTCAGAGAGAAATGGTGAAAGTTTCTGGGAGTACCTTGGAATACTTCAGGCTGCCGGTCTTGGGACTGTTCTTTAACAATGGGGATGGAAGGAGGTATGAGAATGGTTGGCCATATATTCCTCAAAGGAAAGGTTGCCAGGGGAGTATGGAAATAGAATAAGTCAGGGCCGTGGAACCCTTTTGAACTCCAAGAAGGAACCCCCGAGATAAGTTCTTATTATCTTGAAGAATTAAACCACAAAAAATGATAGTTATTGTGCAATAGATACAAATATACAAAAACAAACTTTAAAAATGTTTCTATGTTTTATTATAATAAAGTTTGGTTATTCAGCAAATACTTCCAAGGTCTTACCTTTGTTTTGTTATCTGTAATGGGAATACCCACTCTCACCCCTCCCCTGGCCTCTGCTCTTCTCCAGACCCAGGACTAACCAAGTTTAGGATGATTTAATCAATCATGACTAATGTTCAGGACTACACCACGACTGTGATGGTTTGAGCTTCCTGCCCAACGTATGCACCAAGACTGCGACTGAAATACAAATTTATGCCTTTGCTACCTCCTAAACTTGTTTTTTCCAGAACATCTCCCACATTCTACCTTCCCCAAACTGGAGATCATTCACAATTGCTGCCTATGTCTTGCAGCAAGTCACTGTGACCCACCTTCCGTGATCCTGATCTAAATTGGCTTCAGGACTAGAAACACCTTTTAAAAAATTGTCATCCTTGATTTTAAAACCCTGTGTGGCCATTCTACTCCCATCCCCTTCAGTCCTACAATGCTGCACCTTGCTCAACTACCCCATCATTTCCCTGGATTTATCTCCTTTGCCAATTCCAGCCTGTTCAACATTCCTGATTTTGTAATCACTTCCATTGGCAACTGTACCTCAGCTTCTGACTCCATGTTCTGGAAATCTTTGCCTTGATTGTGCTGCCTCTCCACCTCTTCCTTCGGGTGCTTCGTTTCCTCACAGTGAATAGTGAAGAAGGTTATATAAGATTGCAACAGGATCTTGACCAATTGGGCCAGTGGGCCGATGAATGGCAAATGGAGTTTAATTTGGATAAATGTGAGGTGACACGTTTGGTAGATCAAATCATGGCAGGGGCCTACTCAGTTAATGGTAGGGAGTTGGGGAGAGTTACAGAACAAAGAGATCTCGGGATACAGATTCATAGCTCCTTGAAGGTGGAGTCGCAGGTGGACAGGGTGGTGAAGAAGACATTCGGCATGCTAGGTTTTATTGGTCAGAATATTGAATACAGGAGTTAGGATGTCTTGCTGAAGTTGTACAAGAAATTGGTAAGTCCACACATGGAATATTGTGTTCAGTTCTGGTCACCCTATTATAGGAAGGATCTTGTTAAACGATAAAAGTGTGCAAAGAGATTTACGTGGATGCTACCAGGACGTGATGGTCTGAGTTATAAGGAGAGGCTGGATAGACTGGAACGTTTTTTCCTTGGAGCGTAGGAGGCTTTGGGTGATCTTGTGGAAGGTATAAAAGAATGAGGAGCATCGATAAGGTAAATAGTCGACAATCTTTTCCCAAAGGTAGAGGAGTCTAGAACTAGAGGGCATAGGTTTAAGGTGAGAAGGGAGAGATATAAAGAGACCAGAGGGGACATTTCTTTCACACAGATGGTGGTGAGCATCTGGAATGAGCTGCCAGAGGCAGTGGTAAATGCGGGTATAATTATGTCCTTTAAAAAACAGACAGTGACATAGGCAGGGTGGGTATAGAGGACTTTGAGTATAAGACACCGAAAAAGGAACCATTCACACCCCAATCGAATTGGCTTCCACCCGAAAAGAAAATAGACCCAAAATACAGAACTTTATCCAACGATCAATTTAGACACTGGTAAGATTAAACAAATAAGGGACAAACAAAATCTCACGAGCGGAAAGACAGGCAATCAGACAATTCAAATCAAATTTGAATATCATAATAAAATCAGCGGATAAAGGCAACAATATTGTTGTAATGGATCGACAACAATATCTTTTTGAGGCTTACTGACAATTGAATAATACCGAATATTACACAAAATTACTGGAACCCACATATTGCCAAAAAACACCTCCTCCACAATAGTCCCCAATAGCGCAGCCCCACAAGGCTGCGTACTTAGCCCCCTACTATACTCCCTGTACGTACACGACTGTGTGGCAATATTTAGTTCCAAATCCATCTCCAAATTTGCTGACGACACGATCATAGTGGGTCGGATCTTGAATAATGACGAGTTAGAATACAGGAGGGAGATAGAGAACCTACTGGAGTGGTGAAGCGACAACAATCTCTCCAATGCCAGCAAAACTAAGAGCTGGTCATTGACTTCAGGAAGCAATGTATCGTACACACCCCTGTCAGCATCAACAGGCCGAGGTGGAAAATGGTCAACCGCTTCAAATTCCTAAGTGGTGCACATCACCAACAATCTGTCCAGGTCCACCCACGTCAACACTACCACCAAGAAAGCACAACAGCATCTATACTTCCTCAGGAAACTAAGGAAATTCAGCAAGTCCATACTGACTCTTACCAACTTTTACAGAATGCACCACAGAAAGCATCCTATCTGACTGCATCACAGCCTGGTATGGCAACTGCTCGGCCCAAGACCGCAAGAAACATCAGAGAGTCGTGAATACCACCCAGTTCATCACACAAACCTGCCTCCCATCCATTGACTCCATCCACACCTCCCGCTGCCAGGGGAAAGCGGGCAGCATAATCAAAGACCCCTCCCACCCAGCTTACTCACTCTTCCAACTTCTTCCATCAGGCAGAATACACAAAAGTCTGAGAACACGCACAAACAGACTCAAAAACAGCTTCTTCCCCATTGTTACCAGACTCCTAAACAGCCCTCTTATGGACTGACCTAACTAACACTACACCCCTCTATGCTTCACCCGATGCTGGTGTCTATGTACCTACATTGTGGACCATGTGTTGCCCTTTATGCATTTTGTTTTATTTATTTTCATGCACTAAATAATCTGTTTGAGCTGCTTGCAGAAAAGTACTTTTCACTGTATCTCGGTACACGTGACAATAAACAAATCCAAATCATAGACCTATTAACAAATAAAGAATAACCAAACTTCAGAAGAACAGAAAGACGAGCAATCACGCAGCTAAAATCAAATCACAGATCATTATAAAACCAGCAGACAAAGGGAATAATATTGTCATTATGGATCGGCAACAATACCTCTTTGAAGCTTATCGACAACTTGATAATACTGAATACTATCCTAAATTACCAGCACCAATATTCCTCCAAACACATGAACAAATCTCAGAGTCATTAATACAATTATACAATTCACACTACCTTAATGAAAAACAAATGAACTATTTTGCCGAATTTCAACTTTTACCCAGAAAATTGTACCTCCCACAAAAATACATAAGAATCCCAAAACATGGACTGCACCACATGAAATTCTCCCAGGCAGACCCATTACTAATTACCAATTACCCATTACCAAACAAGTAAGAGATAAACAAAACCTAACAAGAACAGAGAGACAAGCAATCACACAGCTAAAATCAAACTCACATTTCATTATAAAACCAGAAAACAAAGGAATAATATTGTTATTATGGATCGCCAACAATACCTTTTGAAGCTTATCGGCAACTCAACGATACTGAATATTATAATTACCAGCACCAATATTGACAAGGTACCGCATGGTAGGTAGTTGCAAAAGGTTAAATCTCACGGGTTCCAGGGTGAGATAGCCAATTGGATACAAAATTGGCTTGGCGACTGAAGCCAAAGGGTGGTTGTGGGGGTAGTTTTTTCAAATTGGAGGCTTGGGACCAGCGGTGTGCCTCAGGGATCTGTGCTGGGTCCACTCTTATTAATGATTTGGATGAGAATGTAGGAGGCATGGTTAGTAAGTTTGCTGATGGCACCAGATTGGTGGCATAGTGGATAGTGAAGAAGGTTACAGAAGATTGCAACAGGATCTTTACCAATTGGGCCGTGGGCCGATGAATGGCAAATGGAGTTTAATTTGGATAAATGTCAGGTGATACATTTTGGTAGATCAAATCATGGCAGACCTACTCAGTTAATGGTAGGGAGTTGGGAGAGTTATAGAACAAAGAGATCTCGGGATACAGGTTCATAGCTCCTGTGGAGTCGGGAGGTGGACAGGGTGGTGAAGAAGGCATTCGGCATGCTAGGATTCATTGGTCAGAATATTGAATACAGAAGTTGGGACGTCTGTTGAAGTTGTACAAGACATTGGTAAGACCACACATGGAATACTGTGTTCAGTTCTGGTCACCCTATTATAAGAGGATATTGTAAATGAGAAAAGTGCAGAAGAGATTTACGAGGATGCTGTCACTACTTGATAGTCTGAGTTATAAGGAGAGGCTGGACTTTTTTCCCTGGAGTGTAGGAGGCTCAGGGTTGATGTCTATAAAATAACGAGGAGCATAGATAAGGTAGATAGTCAACATCTTTCCCAAAGGTAGAGGAGTCTAGAACTAGAGGCCATAGGTATCAGGTGAGAGATACAAAAGAGACCAGAGGGGAAATTCTTTCACACAGGGTGGTGAGCATCTGGAACGGGTTTACCAGAGGCAGTGGTAGAGGCCGGTACAATGTTTCCTTTAAAAAGCAGTTAGACAGGTTACATGGGCAGGGTGAGTACAGAGGGATATGGGCCAAACGTGGGCAAGTGGGATTAGCTTAGTGATAGAAACTGGGCGGCATGGACAAGCTGGGTCAAAGGGCCTGTTTTCATGCTGTAAACATCTATGACACCCGGAGAAAATTCACGGAGACACGGGGAGAACATGCAGACTCCACACAGACAGTGACCCAAGCCAGGAATCAATCTGGGGACCCTGCTGCTGTGAAGCCTCCGTGCTAACCACTATGCTAAATGCACTAGATTATAAATCTAAGGACAAAGTTCCCGAACAGGCTTAATTAAAATTTACTAAACATTCAATATGATTACGAGACTAATACTGGTTAATAACTTAAAGAACATTGAGAATATAAACAGATTTTAATGCATGCATATCCCTATAGATTCCAAGAATTGTTTGTTATTTCCCAACCCTAACCCTGGCCATAATGACCCTGACACTAACCTTGGGACCCCTAACCCCGACCCTTACCCTCCCCTAATCCTCAGCCCCCTGATCACTACCCTGATCCTAACTCTAACCCTGACCCTAATCCGAATAACCCTAACCCTGATGGCGACCCTGAACCCGACCCTAACCCTGACCCTAACCCTAGTGACCCCAACCCTAATCCTAACTTAAACTTTAAAAAAAACCCGAAGACCCCTGACCCTCATCCAACTCTAAACCTGAGCCCAAGTCTCCTGATGGCGACGCTGACCCTAACCCTGACTCCGACCCCTAATCCTAACATAACTTTAAAAAGTACCTGAAGACCCCTGACCCTAAACCAAACCCTAAGTCCCCTGATGGCGACCCTATTCAATTATTTTATATTTATTCATTGATTGTAAAATTTCCTTTGCAGTCTCGTATCTGATTGATTCTTGGCTCTCTATCTTTGTCTGATTAAAATAGTTCGCATTTTAACAGTAATTGGGTTAATTTTTTATTTTAAAAAGTTTTTTTCGACTCACTTTAGGTACTTGGGGGTGCAGGTTGCCCGGGAGTGGGGCACAACATTTCTAGTTTGGTGGGGAGAGTGAAAGCGGACCTGGCGAGGTGGGATGGTCTCCCACTGTCACTGGCGGGTCGGGGTACAGGTGGTTATAATGAATGTGTTACCACGATTTCGTTTATTTTTCAATGCCTGCCCAATTTTCCTGCCAAAGGCTTTTTTCAGAGAGATTGAGGGAAGGATTACGTCGTTCATATGGGGAGGGAAGGTGGCCAAAGTTGGAAAGGTGCTACTACAGAGGGGAAGGCAGGCAGGAGGTTTGGGTCTTCCGAACCTGATATATTACTACTGGGCAGCGAATGTGGAGAAGGTGCGGAGCTGGGTCAGAGGGGTTGATTCCCAGTGGGTCAGAATGGAGGAGTTTATGCAGGGGGGTCGGGATTGAAAGCACTAGCAACAGCGCCGCTCCCGATAGCCCCGGGGAAGTACTCAGGGAGTCCGGTAATAATAGCTTCATTGAGAATTTGGAGGCAGTTTCGGCAACACTTCGGGTTGGGGGCAGGGTCAAGGAAAATGCCGATTCGGGTGAACCACGGATTTGAGCAAAGAAATTTGTTTCTTAGGGTTTGGTTTGCAGGATTGAAGTAGCTGGAAGCCAAGTATGGGCTGGAGCATGCGGAAATGTTCAGACACATGCAGGTTCAAGATTTTGCCAGAAAGGAGATACAGAACTTCCCGGGGGAGCCGGCCTCCACATTGCTGGAGGAGATGCTGACGACAGGGGGACCGGAGAAGTAGATAGTGACAGCGGTCTACGGAGCTATTTTGGAAGAGGAGAAGGCACCAATGGAGGGGATCAAAGTAAAGTGGGAGAGTTGGGAGAGGATATGGAGGAGGGGTTCTGGTGTGAGGTGCTCCAGAGAGTGAATGCCTCCACCTTGTGCGCGAGGTTGGGGCTGATACAGCTGAAGGTGGTATACAGAGCACACCTCACGAGGGCAAGGATGAGCCGATTCTTTGAAGGAGTTGAAGATGTGTGTGAACGTTACGGGGAGGGGGGGGGGGGGCTAATCACGTTCATATGTTTGGTCCAGTCCAAAGCAAGAGGATTACTGGAAGGAGGTTTTAGGGTAATTTCTAAAGTGGTGCATGTGAAACTGGACCCAGGCCCCCGGGAGGCCATATTCGGGGTGTCGGACCGGCCAGGGTTGGAAACGGGTGCGGAGACAGATGTTGTAGCCTTCGCCTCGTTGATCGCCCAAAGACAGATCCTGATGGGCTGGAGAGCGGCCTCTCCACCCTGTGCCCTGGCGTGGCGGGGGGATCTGCTGTAATTCTTGACTCTTGAGTAGGTTAAGTTTGAACTGAGGGGAAGGCCTGAGGGGTTCTACAATTCATGGGCATTATTCATTATGCACTTTCAAGAACTAGATAACATCAAACATTAGTTCGGGGGTGGGTGGGTGAGAGGGCTGAGGGAGGGGACGATGGGTGTTAATGGGGCTGTGGGGGATTCCTGATTCCTTTTTGTCAGTTGTTTACGTGAACATGTGGGTGAATATTTTGGGTTGTTGTTATTGATATGGGATTGACCTATTGTTACTGATTATTGTTTATTGTTGGTGGGTGTAAATTTGGGAGAAAATGCAAAAAAGGAGAATAAAGAAATATATATATTTTTAAAAACTTTTTTCTTTTATATTTATTAATTCTTTGATTTTATGTGGTATTCATTCCTTGTTTCTTCATTTAAAAAAAATAAAACAACTCATATATGAAGCCTTTAAACGTATATAGGAATTTAATTGTTTCTATTTTCTCCTCGGGATGAATATCACCATTAATCCACATCCTACTCGAAAAAAGATTTTTTCCTCAACAGTCAAAATTATCTCTAAAATGATACAAGCCAATACTCGAAGTTGATACCCCCAAAAGAATTAGAAAATTTTCAAAGATATTAATTGATTCAATTCGACCCATAGAGGTGACAATTGAAATAATTACAAAATTATTAATGCAAACAATTGGGCCCAAAACACTAAAATGATTTCAATTGATCACTACACAACAAATTTAAAAATATTGCTCGATAAATTGGGAAAAAAATGACAATAGGGACAAATTACAAGAAGCATTCTCCATTGCAAAAAACTGGTATAAAATAAACTTTAAAGAGAATTCCAAATCCGAAATAAATTTAAAAAAACAAAAATTACATTTTCACTTCAAAAATGGTCCTACCACCTCAGGAGACAAACACAAACATCATGATGTCTCCTATGTCACAACACAGTAGTTTAGATTTTGAGGATTTCACCACAATTCCTCAATATAAGACCTCAAAAAATATAATTCCTAAGAATTCATCAACATCATTGAAAATGGCGAACAAAACACCAAAACATTTAATACCGGCTTCGATCGCCTCACTTAATTCTTCAAATTCAATTACTGGCCACAGTCACATAGTTTCACCACCATCAGGTACACCAACCTGTCCCGCAGATATGAACCGACTGGCAGCCCCGATCCAGGCACAAACATGGTTCCACACAGCTGACACCCCAATGAAAATCAAAACAGTCCTGTACAAACACCCATGGACGTATCTTCTACCACACAGAACAAAACCACATTGATGATGACACAACACCCTCATACATACTACAAAAATTAAAAATGGTTATTGCTTCCAAAGAAATCCACACTGGCCATAGGGGACTCCAATCTCTCCAAAATTAATAGTTGTCCAGTCCCCAACATCCAATTTGACTGTTTCCCCAGAGCCAAATTTATCCATATTACATCCAATTTAAATAAACTAAAACATATCCAAAATACACAGGATAATATATTCAATTGGTATTTTTAACCGGACACAGGGAGCTACGACTGCGACTAAACAATCCAAATACTATTACAAGTGGCAAAACAGAAATTCCCAAAAATAAAAATCTTCATCACTGAACTAAATTACAGCCAGAGTCTCCCCAAAACACAAATGGAGACAATTGTCGCCCAAATCAATTCATCAGGAGTAAAATGTTCATCCCAAATATACCAAATGAGCTTTTCAGTGTGTCACATAACAACATACATTGGACAAGTGACACAGCCATTGCAATCCTAAACAATTGGATAAAATAACATACAACCCGAAAACAAACAATTAAATTATTTTTCACCCTAACCTGACCCAGGGACCAGCCCTCAGTCCCCTGATGGTTTCAGTGGTTCCGACCCTATCCCAAACCTCAATGACTCCTACCTTTATCCTAATTTAGTTTAACCTCTTACTTAATATATGTCTATGGCTTAGTTGTCTTAATGCTAAATTTTCTTTTCAAATTTTAATTTTTTGTTTTGAATTTTTACCCTTTTACTTTCCATGGGATATACATAGATTTTCAGGGTGGCAGTATAGCACAAAAGTATAGGAGGTTTTTACGGTAACCATTGGCAAAGACAGTTGTAACAAGCGGTTTTCTGTTGCTGCTGGTGTTTGGCAGTTTGCCAGAAGGTTCCAGCCACATTGTCAAGTTCTCCACAATTTGAGGCATTTCTCAGAACAGCTTTGCTATTTTTCATTTTTTGAGGTAAAACCATTTCAATAATTGAATATTTTTCATAGTTGTAAGATTTATCCACCTAATTTGATTTTTTTATCTGGCTTTTTTTTTGGAAATTGGTGCAACACACTTTGTGAGAGGAAAGCTCTTAGTGGACGAAAAACAGTCCCCCGAGGAGCAGTATTGTCTGTGAAACATGTAGGGACCGATGTTTGCCTGAATAACAGGTTTTAGTAGCCCACATAAAGAACTATACTCTCTATTTTGATGCAGGTGGCACATTTTTTAATTCTGTCGTTTTTTAATATTAAAAAAACTTGGAACATTTACAAAGGACGATTCCCATCGCTAAACAATCGAGGGTTAGTCGACCATCCGATTTGAAATTCCAACAGGACAACTCTTCAGGGAGCATTTTTCAATTCAAATATTTTTAATAAAATAAAAATAAAGTCTAATACATAAAACGATTCCTTCCGCTAGACAGTCGAATATTAGACTACCATCTGATCCAAAATTTCAACAGGACCACTTTCTAGGTACGTCGCAATTTGATAGAGAAAAACTCCTATTTGATTATCTTTTATTTATTCATTTGTTTCTTAAAGTTCCTTTACAGTCTCATATATGATTGATCTCGGGCTCTCTATCTTTATCACATTAAAATAGTTTAAAGTGTAATAATAATTGAATTAATATTTTGATAAGTTTTTTTTAAAATTTCATTTATGTTTTTTTAAGAAAATTGTTCTGATTTTAGATTGCATTAATTCTCAGTTTTTTCATAAATTTTTTTATAGGTAATTAATATTACTCACATATAAAACATTTAAAATTATATAAGAAATTAATTTTTTCTGTTTTCTTCGAAGGATGAATACCACCATTTTTCCTACTCAAGAAAATATTGGTTCATCAACAACCAAATTATATACAAGATGCTACAATCTGCATCATCTTACAACAATAGGAGATATCCCCAAAAATATCAAAAAATTGTCAAAAACAGGAATTAATTCAATCGGACCCATAGGAGTCACCACTGAAATAAGTACAAAATTGATTACTAATGCAAACAATTGGGCCCAAAATACTCAAATAATTCTAATGGACCATTATATAACAGATTTTAAAATACTACTTAATAAATTAGACAAAAATTGATAATAAGGATAGATCACAAGAAGCATTCTGCACAGCAAAAAGATGGTACAAAATAAACTTTACGGTAAATGCTAAATTCGGTATAATTAAAAAGACCCAAAACTTCATTTTCAACTCAAAAATAAACGTATCACCCAAGGACAGACATCATTGATTCAGATTTCCAGCATACAATGCCAAGTCACAACAACAGGATTTCACCCTCGCCCGTAGTTCCAACTTGTACCGCATATCTCAACCCATTAACAGCTCCGGTCCAGGCACAATCATGGATTGACACAATTGATAGCCCAATTGAAAAGAAAACCAATGCTACACAAACACTGAAAAAGGATTTACCCACTACCACAAATAACACAACCACACAGATCATATCGCAACACCCCCATACATATTACAAAAATAAAAAATGGCTTTGTCCCAAAAAAATCCATTCTAATCATAGGAGACTCCAATCTGTCCACAATTAAGAGTTGTCCAATCCCTAACATTCAATTTGACAGTTTTCCCCCGAGCTAAATTCATCCACATGACTTCCATTCTAAATAAATTAAAATTCCATCCCATAGCAAGACAATTATATTTTCAATTGGCATTTTTAACCGTACGCAGAGAGCTACCACTGCAATCAAACAATTACAAATTCTTCTAAAAGTAGCCACACAAAATTCCCCAAAACTAAAATCTTTATCATGGAAATTAATTATAGCCAGAGTCTTCCAAAAAACAAATACAGACAATTATCACCGTAAATGAATTTATTAGAAAAAAATGTTTTATCCCACGTATATGAATTGTGGTGAATGTATTCACCATAATACAATTTGTCTGCATAGTACTGTGGCCTATAGCCAGGGAATGGTAATATGATCTCCTTCCATGTATTGTACTGGAACCCTGCTGGGCTCCGACTCTGGCTTCCCCCCCTCTCCCCCCCCCCCCCCCCCCCCCCCCGGGCAGTATATACCTGCCACCTGTGGGCGGCGCTCACTGTTACAGCAGTCACAGGGAGGCAAGTTCTTGGATCATAAAGCCTCTGTTCACTCGTTCTCATCGTCTTGTAGTGAATTGGTGGGACATCAATTTATTATCCCAAGACATCACTATCGGAGCCGCTCTGAAGCCTGATAAACTGGAACTCGACGCACGAGTAGCAGAAGCTAAGGAAATCTTCTCCCACTGGCTCCGCTGTTTTGAGGCCTACCTCGACTCCTCTGAAACGCCTCCCTCGGACGCCCTCAAGCTGGACCTCCTCCATACCCGGTTGAGCCACCGAATTTTGGGTATGATTGAGAGCGTAGTCACCTACAAAGCGGCGGTCGCGATTCTCAAGAGACAGTTTGTGAAGCCCGTGAACGAAGTGTTCGCACGGCACCTCCTCACTACCCGCAGTCAACGCGCCAGGGAATCGCTGGTCGAGTATCTAGAGAACCTGACACTACTCGCCCGCAACTGCAACTACAGGGATGTGAACGCCGATGAACACATGAAGCTGATGATCCGGGACACCTACGTGGCTGGGTCCGGTCTAACTACGTCAGGCAACGACTGCTGGAAAATGGGGCCACTGATCTACAGGACACGGTAAAACTAGCCACCTCGTTGGTGTGGCCTACCAAAGCCTCAGCGCGATACTGGCGGGCCCAGCAAACCCCTCGTGGGCACCATAGACGCGGCCTTCACCAGACCCGACTATGTCCCAGGCGTGTGCCGCGCGGCTGCCCGTTCAGCCCGGGGGACTTCTGCAGTCAGGGCCAACACCCTCGGCAACATTACCCAGCCCGCACCGTGACATGCAGTGACTGCGGCGAAAAGGACATTTTGCCAGAGTCTGTCTGGCCCAATCCAAAGCAACGAAGTCAAAAACTTACCAGGCCCGATCCACGGACTCACAGACCCCACAGACCCCACAATGTGGCTGTGTGCCTGCCAGTACCGCCCCCTTCAGACGCGTCATCCGCCTTGTGCAGCACGTGGGGGGGCGCCATCCTTAACTCAGCCCGACACGTGCGACCCATGGGGCGGCCATATTGGTCGCCATCTTTAACTCAACCAGACACGTGCAACTTGTAGAGGCCGCCATCTTGTGACCCCAATACCTCCGACTACGCAGACTGCCCGCAGCTCGGCGCAGTCACCCTCAACCAGTCGCGGCCAAAACATCTTAAGAAATTGATGATGGCAGTCCGGGTCAATGGGCGCGAGGGCCCCTGTCTTTTTGACTCCGAGAGCACAGAGACCTTCGTCCATCCTGACACCGTAAGGCGCTGCTCCCTCCACATCTACCCTGCGTCCCAGACAATCTCCCTTGCCTCCGGATCCCATTCGGTACAGATCCGGGGGTACTGTGTCGCGAACCGCGCGATACAGGGGGCTGAGTACTCCCATTTTAAACTGTATGTCGTCCCTCACCTCTGCGCCCCCCCCCCCCCCCCCCCCCTTACTGCTTGGACTCAACTTCCAATGCAGTCACCGAAGATTGACCCTAAAGTTCAGCGGACCCCTACCCCCTCTCACTGTATGTAGCCTCGCGGCCCTTAAGGTCACCCCTCCCCTTTGCGAACCTCACCCCCGACTGTAAGCCCGTCGCCACCAGGAGCAGGCGGTACAGTGCACAAGACATGATTTTTATCAAGTCGGAGGTCCAGCGACTCTTGAGGGAGGGTTTCATCGAGGCCAGCAACAGCCCCTGGAGAGCACAAGTGGTGGTTGTCGGGACCGGGGAAAAGAATCAGATGGTTGTGGACTACAGCCAGACCATAAACCGGTTCACGCAACTTGATTAGCCCCCACTCCCCCGCATAGCAGAGATGGTCAACTAGATCGCACAGTACCGCATGTTCTCCACGATAGATCTGAAGTCTGCCTACCACCAGCTCCCGATCCGCCCGGAAGATCGCCACTACACTGCTTTTGAAGCAGCCGGCTGACTCTTCCACTTCCTCAGGGTCCCTTTCGGCGTCACTAATGGGGTCTCGGTCTTCCAGAGAACGATGGACCGAATGGTGGACCAGTACGGGCTGCGGGCTGCATACCCGTACTTGGACAATGTTACCATTTGCGGCCATGATCAGCAGGAACACGACGCCAACCTTCAGAGGTTCCTCCTGACTGCCCAATCCCTCAACCTCACATATAACAAGGAGAAGTGCGTTTTCCGCACAACCCGGCTAGACATCCTCGGCTATGTCGTGGAAAACGGGGTCCTAGGGCCCGACCCCGACCGCATGCACCCCCTCATTGAACTTCCCCTACCCCACAGCCTCAAGGCCCTCAAACGCTGCCTGGGACTATTCTCCAATTACGCCCAGTGGGTCCCCAACTATGCAGACAAAGCCCGCCCACTTATCAAAGCCACTGTGTTCCCCCTGACGGCTGAGGCCCACTCAGCGTTCAGCTGCATCAAGGCCGATATCACTAAGGCCACGATGCACGCGGTGGACGAGTCCGTCCCCTTCCAAGCAGAGAGCGATGAGTTAGACTTCGCCCTGGCTGCCACCCTCAACCAGGCGGGCAGGCCAATAGCCTTCTTTTCTAGAACCCTCCACGCCTCCGAGATGCGACACTCCCCGGTCGAGAAGGAAGCGCAATCCATTATGGACGCCGTGCGCCGTACGACCTAGCCCATCGGAGGTTCACCCTCATCACCGACCAATGGTCGTTAGCCTTGATGTTCGACAACGCACAACGGGGCAAAATTAAACAGGGCAAAACCTTGAGGTGGAGGATCAAACTCTCCACCTATACTTACGATATCAAGTATCATCCTGGGGAGCTCAACGAGCCCTCAGATGCCCTGTCCCGCAGCACATGCACCAGCGCGCAAGATGACCGGCTTCGGGCTATCCACAATGACCTCTGTCACCCGGGGGTCACTCGGCTTATCCACTTTATTAAGGCCCGCAATCTGCCCTACTCCACTGAGGAGGTCAGGGCCATGACGAAGGATTGCGCAAACCACACATCTATTGGCCAGACAAGGCCCACCTGGTAAAGGCCTCCCGTTCCTTTGAGAGCCTCAGTATCAACTTCAAAGGGCCGCTCCCTTCCACCAACCGCAATATGTACTTCCTGACCGTCATTGACAAGTACGCCTGCTTCCCCTTCGCTATCCCATGTCCTGACATGACCTTGGCAACTGTTATAAAGGCACTGCACAGCATTTTCACCCTGTTCGGTTTCCCGCATACGTCCACAGTGACCGGGGCACCTCGTTCATGAGCGATGAGCTGCGTCAGTACCTGCTCAGTAAGGGCACCACCTCGAGCAGGACTACGAGCTACAACCCGCAGGGAAACGGGCAGGTGGAGAGGGAGAACACGATGGTATGGAAGGCCGTTCTTCTGGCCCTCAGATCTAGAAGTCTCCTGACCCCCCCCGCTGGCAGGAGTTCCTCCCCGGCGCGCTCTACTCCATTAGATTGCTCCTCTGCACAGCCACGAACGAGACCCCTCACGACCGTTTGTTTGTCTTCCCTGGGAAATCCATCTCCGGGGTCACACTTCCATCCTGGCTGACAACTCCGGGACCTGTCCTTCTCTGGAAGCATACGGGTAGCCATAAGACTGACCCCCTGGTCGAGAGGGTCCAGCTGCTGCACGCCAACCCCTAATATGCCTACGTCGCACACGAAGACGGATGGCAAGATACTGTCTCCCTTCCGGGACCTGGCGCCCGCTGGTTCCCATGTCAACACGCCCCCCTCCCCACCGCCTATCGCCACCCCCCGAATCCCTAACGCCCCCCTGGGGCTCCTGTACTGTCCCGTGCCTACACAGCCGCCATCCACCACCCCCCCTTCCTACCCACACCCCTCAACGACACGCTGGACCGAAGCTCCAGACAACACGCTCTCGGAGTCAACAACTACAACGCCCGTACTACTGATCACATAGTTTCACCCCCATCACCTACACCGACTTGTTCTAGCCATTTGGGTCTTTTAAAAGCCCCGATCCAAGCACTTACCTGGTCCTACGTAGCTGGGAGCCCAGAAGTAGATAGAGGTAGTCCCACACAGTCATTACAGATTCACTCATCTTCACCTGACCCAACACTCACCATGATACAAAATATAACTACAATTGCAATGACACAACATCCTCACACAAATGACAAGAATAAAGATTGGTCATTTTTGCCACAAAAATTTATATTAATCATAGGAGATTCCAACCGTACGAATATTAAACATTGCCCAGATCCAAGTATTCAATTCGACTGTTTTCCTGGAGCACAATTTTCTCATATTGGTACCATTTCAAATAAATTTCAACCCCATTCGGAAATACAAAAAGTAATATTATCAATTGGCATTAATAATCTCACACAAAAACTTTCCACCGCGATTAAACAACTCAAAATTTTATTAAATACAACAAAACCAAAATTCCCCAAAGCTGAAATCTTTATTACTGAACTCAATTACAGTAAGAGTCTCCCACAAGAACAGAAAAAAAGAATCATGGCCTTAAACCAATACATTAACCAACATTCTTTCATCCCAGCAATTTCAAACAAATTCTTCCAAGTACAGTCAGATAACATTCATTGGACAGATGAAACAGCCACTGCTATGCTAAATAATTGGATGACTCATTTGGATGAGGTAATGCATTTTGGAAGGTCTACTACAGGTCGAGAATACACAATGAATGGTAGAACCCTCCAGTATTGAAAGTCAGAGAGATCTCGGTGTACAGGTCCACAGGTCACTGAAAGGGGCAACACAGGTGGAGAAGGTAGTCAAGAAGGCATACGGCATGCTTGCCTTCATTGGCTGGGGTATTAAGTATAAGAATTGGCAAGTCATGTTGCAGCTGTATAGAACCTTAGTTAGGCCACACTTAGAGTATAGTGTTCAATTCTGGTCGCCACACTACCAGAAGGATGTGGAGGCTTTAGAGAGGGTGCAGAAGAGATTTACCAGAATGTTGCCTAAGATGGAGGGCATTAGCTATGAGGAGTGGTTGAATAAACTCGGTTTGTTCTCACTGGAACGACGGAGGTTGAGGGGCGACCTGATAGAGGTCTACAAAATTATGAGGGGCATAGTCAGAGGCTTTTCCCCAGGGTAGAGGGGTCAATTATGAGGGTGCATAGGTTTAAGGTGCGAAGGGCAAGGTTTAGCGGAGATGTATGAGGCAAGTTTTTTTTTTTTTACAGAGGGTAGTGGGTGCCTGGAACTCGCTGCCAGAGGAGGTGGTGTAAGCAGGGGTGAGAGTGACGTTTACGGGGGCATCTTGACAAATACATGAATAGGATCGGAATAGAGGGATACGGACCCAGGATGTGTATAAGATTGTAGTTTAGTCAGGCAGCATGGTCGGGCCGAAGGGCCTGTTCCTGTGCTGTACTTTTCTTTGTTCTTTGTTCTATTTACACAATAACAAAACAAGCCTACAAAAAGAACCACTTAATCTCGACAATACAATAGTTAACATATCAAACACATTCAAACTCACCACCAGACAAGAAAAGGATTTTAAATAAAGGTTTAACCTTCGTCCCAGTACAAAAGCCAGATAATACACAAATTCAAATAGATCTTGAAAGATTTTACAGAAGAATTAAAATTCTGAGTTTCTTTGAATACTCAACATCAGAGGACAAACAACCCTTCCTACCCCAATCAGATTGGAACCCACCACAACAGAAAATAGACTCGAAAATGTAACATTTTACCCAGAAAATTAACTCAGACATTACAAAGATCAAACAAGTAAAAGATAAACAAAACTTAACAAGAAAAGAGAGACAAGCAATCATGCTGCTTAAATCTAACTCAGATATCATTATAAAACCAGCAGACAATGGGAATAATATTGTTATTATGGATTGGCAACAATACCTTTTTGAAGCTTATCGGCAACTCAACAATACTGAATATTATACTAAATACCAGCACCAATATACCACCAAACATACAAGCAGATCACAGACCTGTTAGTACAATTATACAATTTACACTATATTACTGAGAAACAAATGGACTATTTTAAACAATTTCAACCTTTACCACGAATATTTTACCTCCTCCCAAAAATACATAAAAATCCGGAAGCGTGGACTGTACCACATAAAATTCCCCCAGGTAGACCCACAGTTTCAGACTGTGGGAGTGAGTCCTATAGGATCGCGGAATACATTGACTCATTTTTAAACCCCTTAGCCCAAAAATATCCGAGTTACATTAAAGACACAGATCATTTCATTGAAATTGTTAGATCCCTAACTATCACTTTGAACACAATGTTATTCACCATGGATGTCGATAACCTCCACACCAACATTGAGACCGATAGAGGAATTGAGGCGGTGAGAAATATTTTGAAGAAATATTGGCAGCCTGATAGACCGGATGCAATCCTTGTTCAACTATTACACTTCGGACTGACGAGAAATGACTTTCAATTTAATAATGAACATTATCTACAGATTATGGGGTACAGCAATGGGCAAAAAATTTGCACCGGCCTATGCCAATATCTTTATGGCCGAATAGGAAGAAGCCGTCTTCAAAAAGTGCCCCAAGATGCCATTCTGCTACTACAGATATCTAGATGATATATGGGGTATTTGGACACACAATTGGAGTTTGACCAATTTGTACATATCCTTAACAATCATCACCCATCTATTAAAATTAAAGTCATTACACACAAACACACAATAGATTTTTTGGACACCACTGTCTATAAAGTCAGAAAGGTAAATGGTGAATACAAATTAGCTGCTAAAGTTTTCTTTAAACAGAAATACACTCGTGTACTTTTACACACCAACACATCACCCAAAACACATTTTTAGGGGCCTCATTAAATCGTAATTGACAAGGTTCCACCACATTTGCTCAGAAAACTCAGATTTTGAGACTGCAGTACATAATTTATTTACAGCTTTACAACATAGAGGATACACAAAAAGATTTCTTAGATATATTAAGTCAAACTTTTTGCAGAATTAACTAACCCCTCCAGCAATAAAACTTTGTCCTCAAAAATACCTTTTGTAATACAGTACAGCAGTAAAACCACACAAATAAATAAACTCCTCAAAAAACATTTTGAGAAATTTAAACAGGACATTGTTCCATTAGCCCATTGGGTTATAGTCACTGCCGACAAGAGAAGCAAGAACCCAAAAGACCTTTTGTTCAAGAGCAAACTACCCTCGGAAAAGACCGACAATTGCGGACGTACCAACTGCACAAGCTGTAAATATTTTAAAATCACATCTATAATTCACAATCCCAGAGTAGGAAAAGTAGCCGCCATAAAACAAAAAATAACTTGCCAACATAAAAATTTGGTCTCTGCTGTCCGATGTACAAGGTGTGACATTTTGTACATCGGCCAAATAGGTGACACCTTACGAACCAGACTCACGGGACATTGCAGATCCGTACTCAGAAAATACATCAATTAATTAACATGCATTTTATAGAGCATGGCCTTGATGCATTACACATTTTAGGCTTAGAAGCAAATAGCAAATGGTCAACGCCATAAAGAAAAAGACGTGAAAGACATTGGATTCTAAATCTTAGAACAAAGTCCCCGAACGATTAAAATGAAAAATGAACAGAATTTTCAAACATGAATACGTATTCCCTTTGATAACAACACTTACTCAGTCTTTCATCATACCCTGACCACACACCCTGACCCCCGAGTCTAGACCTTAACCTTAAACCCTGACCTGGGACCCTGTCCTTGATCCCCACCCTAATACCTTGGGCCTTGAGCTTTGTACCTTGGACCTTTGGCCCCACCCTTATCTTAACCCTAACTCTATCCCTAATCTTAGCCCTAACTAGGGTACAGTAAACACAAATCTATCCCTAACCAACCCCCCCCCCCCCCCCCCCCCAAAAAAAAAACAAACCTGATCGCTTGAAGGTGTAGCCCCAGGTCGGGGACAGGGAACAAAAACAAGATAAATTTTGATCTTTTCTTAACACCAGAATATATGTTCATATGTATGTTATATGACATAACCTAACCCTAATACAACAACAACTAATTCTCCAGTGCAAAAAGCTGGTATAAAATAAACTGTAAAGAGAATTCCAAATCCAAAATAATAAAAAAAATTACATTTTCAATTCAAAAATGGTCCTACCACCTCAGGAGACAAACACAAACACCATGACGTCTCCTATGACCCAACACAGTAGTTCAGAATTTGAGGATTTCAACACAATTCCTCAATATAAGACCTCAAAAAACATAATTCCTAAGAATTCATCAACATCATTGAAAATAGCGAACAAAACACCAAAACATTTAATACTGGCTTAATTCTTCAAATTCAATTCCTGGTCACAGACACATGGTTTCACCACCTTCAGGTACACCAACCCGTCCCACAGATATGAACCGACTAGCAGCCCCGATCCAGGCACAAACATGGTTCCACACAGCTGAGAACCCAATGAAAATAAAAACAGTCCTGTACAAACACCCAAAGTGGACGTATCTTCTACCACACAGAACAAAACCACATTGATGGTGACACAACACCCCCATACATACTACAACAATTAAAAATGGTTATTGCTTCCAAAGAAATCCACACTGGCCATAGGGGACTCCAATCTCTCCAAAATTAATAGTTGTCCAGTCCCCAACATCCAATTCGACTGTTTCCCTAGAGCCAAATTTATCCATATTACATCCATTTTAAATAAACTGAAACATTATCCCAAAATACACAGGATAATATATTCAATTGGTATTTTTAACCGGACACAGGGAGCTACGACTGCGATTAAACAATCCAAATACGATTCAAAGTAGCAAAACAGAAATTCCCAAAAACAAAAATCTTCATCACTGAACTAAATTACAGCCAGAGTCTCCCCAAAACACAAATGGAGACAATTGTCGCCCAAATTAATTCATCAGGAGTAAAATGTTCATCCCAAATATACCAAATGAGCTTTTCAGAGTGTCACATAACAACATACATTGGACAAGTGACACTGCCATTGCAATCCTAAACAATTGGATAAAATAACATACAACCCGAAAACAAACAATTAAATTATTTTTCACCCTAACCTGACCCAGGGACCAGCCCTCAGTCCCCTGATGGTTTCAGTGGTTCCAACCCTATCCCAAACCTCAATGACTCCTACCTTTATCCTAATTTAGTTTAACCCCTTACTTAATATATGTCTACAGTTTAGTTGTCTTAATGCTAAATTTTTTTTTCAAATTTTAATTTTTTAATTTGAATTTTGAACCTTTTACTTTCCATGGGATATGCAGTTTTTCAGGGTGGCAGTATAGCACAAAAGTATACGAGTTTTTACAGTAACCATTGGCAAAGACAGTTGTTTTATTCTGCAACCCTAAATAGGGAACAGTAAATAGAAATCATCCCCATCCAAAGAAAACCTAGCTGCTTGACGTAGTAGCCACAGGTAAAATACAGGGAACAAAAATATATAAAATATAAAAATACAAATATTTACCTCATCACAACACTAGAATGCGTATACATATGTATGTATAAATATATTATTGTTGAGGTAAAAATTATACATGGAGAAGTTAAAGTTAAGGGTCTCTGTTTTAATTATGCTTGCAATAATGTGATTGGGATGCTGCAAAGATCTGGTGCAGCTTGCAATAATGTGATTGGGATGCTGCAAAGATCTGGTGCAGCTTGCAATAATGTGATTGGGATGCTGCAAAGATCTGGTGCAGCTTGCAATAATGTGATTGGGATGCTGCAAAGATCTGGTGCAGCTTGCAATAATGTGATTGGGATGCTGCAAAGATCTGGTGCAGCTTGCAATAATGTGATTGGGATGCTGCAAAGATCTGGTGCAGCTTGCAATAATGTGATTGGGATGCTGCAAAGATCTAGTACAGCTTGCAATAATGTGATTGGGATGCTGCAAAGATCTGGTGCAGCTTGCAATAATGTGATTGATAGATTCTGCAAAGATCTGGTGCAGCTTGCAATAATGTGATTGGGATGCTGCAAAGATCTGGTGCAGCTTGCAATAATGTGATTGGGATGCTGCAAAGATCTGGTGCAGCTTGCAATAATGTGATTGGGATGCTGCAAAGATCTGGTGCAGCTTTCAATAATGTGATTGGGATGCTGCAAAGATCTGGTGCAGCTTGCAATAATGTGATTGGGATGCTGCAAAGATCTGGTGCAGCTTGCAATAATGTGATTGGGATGCTGCAAAGATCTGGTGCAGCTTGCAATAATGTGATTGGGATGCTGCAAAATTCTGATACAAAAGTGCAACAAACTAACCGTTTACTGTTGAGACACCTGCTGTTCTTGTAACTGAAAACAAGGAGTTGTGGCCATCAGTTATCGAATGTTTTCAGAGGAATGTGATTGGAAGCTAATTGTTGCCAGGGGGACCTAATTGGTCATGTATGTAACCCCATCAAGCTAAATTGAGACGGTGAGTGTGAGCACTGCGGAGTGCAGGCTCGTCTCCCAAAAGCTTTTGTCAATAAATGGACTTGACTCAACTCTTTGGTGTGGACAGGTTATTAACCACTTCAATATATATATTACATGTTATTTCTGGAAAGGAATGGGAGTTCTTACTGACAATATAGTAGGAGAGTTAACAAAAGTTAGTTTTTGGGAAATACATTGATAATTTTTTATATCCTTAACTGGCATTTACATTTCATTTTTAAACATATTTGATAAATCAAAACAGATCATTACTAATGTCCACTATTTTAAAATGGATATTTTCATTTTAATATTCCTAATTTCAATTTATAATTTTTAAAGGAATCTTGACGTTTGCTGACATCACAAACTGAGTTCTGACTGGAAGTTTCCACAGAAATGCTGCACTCACCTTTTTTGCTGTGTCCCCTAAGTTCTGAGTTAATTTTTCAGAACAAGCCACCTATTTTCTTAATTTTATTTCTCCTATTTTTATATTCAATAAGTTGTTTTTAAAGCCCAAATAACATTTTCGTCTCTTCCAAGTTCAAATTGAAAGTTTTATACTCCATATTATTTTAGAAAAAGTTTTATAGTTCTTCCATTCCCCTTTTAGAATGATAAATAGACTTCAAGCACTTAAAGTCTAGGATTAGTTTGATTAAGCTAAATCAGAGATTTTCTGTCTCAAATAAGAGGAGGCCAAAAACTACACACTTCAATAAAAACGTTTTTTTTTAAATCTCCCAGCAAAATGAAAATCAAACACATTCAAACTCACCACCATACAAGAAAAAATTTAAATAAAAGTTTAACCTTTGTCCCAGTACAAAAGCCAGATAATGCACAGATCCAAATAGACCTTGAAAAATTTTACAGAAGAATTAAAATTCTGAGCTACTTTGAATACTCAACATCAGATGATAAACAACCATTCCTACCCCAATCGGATTGGAACCCACCGGAACAGAAAATAGACCCGAAAATACAACATTTCTTCCAAAAAATTGAATTAGACATAACTGAGATCAAACAAGTAAGAGATAAACAAAACCTAACAAGAACAGAGAGACAAGCAATCACGCAGCTAAAATCAAACTCACGTTTCATTATAAAACCAGCAAAGGGAATAATATTGTTATTATGGATTGGCAACAATACCTTTTTGAAGCTTATCGGCTACTCAACAATACTGAATATTATACTGAATTACCAGCACCAATATACCACCAACATACAAGCAGATCACAGACTTGTTAGTACAATTATACAATTTACACTATATTACTGTGAAACAAATGGACTATTTTAAACAATTTCAACCTTTACCACGAATATTTTACCTCCTCCCAAAAATACATAAAAATCCGGAAACATGGACTGTACCACATAAAATTCCCCCAGGTAGACCCAGAGTTTCAGACTGTGGGAGTGAGTCCTATAGGATCCCGGAATACATTGACTCATTTTTAAACCACTTAGCCCAAAAACATCTGAGTTACATTAAAGGTACATGTCATTTCATTGAAATTGTTAGATCCCTGACTATCACTCCAAACACAATGCTATTCACCATGGATGTCGACAGTCTTCACACCAACATTGAGACCGATAGGTGAATTGAAGCGGTGAAAATTTTTTTTTTAAATATTCGCAGCCTAATAATCCTTATTCAACTATTACACCTAGGGCTGACTAGAAATTACTTTCAATTTAATAATGAACATTATCTACAGATTAAGGGTACAGCAATGGGCAAAATATTTGCACTGGCCTATGCCAATATCTTCATGGCCGAATAGGAAGAAATTGTCTTCAAAAAGTGCCCCAAGACGCCATTCTGCTACTACAGATATCTAGATGATATATGGGGTATTTGGACACACACACAATTGGAATTTGAACAATTTGTACATATCCGTAACAATCATCACCCATCTATTAAAATTAAAGTCATTACACACAAACACACAATAGATTTATTGGACACCACTGTCTATAAAGTCAGAAAGGTAAATGGCGAATACAAATTAGCTGCTAAAGCTTTCTTTAATCCTACAGACACTCGTGTACTTTTACACACCAACAGCCATCACCCAAAACACATTTTTTGGGGCCTCATTAAATCGCAATTGACAAGGTTCCACTGCATTTGCTCAGAAAACTCAGATTTTGAGACTGCAGTACATAATTTATTTACAGCTTTACAGCATAGAGGATACACAAAAAGATTTCTCAGATATATTAAATCAAACGTGTAAATGAAAATGGAAAAGAAGATGTAGTTTGGAACAAAATAAACTGAATAAAAGCATACAAAAATATAGAGTAAAATAAACTTATAAAAAATAGATAAAGAAACAGACAAGAGTGAGTATCAGAGCGCTTTTAAAAAAAAAAGCTTGAAGCTAGCAAGCACAGAAGAGGTCAAACGTTTGAGAAAAACAACAGGCATAAGAAAGGATCATTAAGAAAACCATGAGTGTTTGAGACAGACAGGATATCGCTGTTGGTTGTTTTGGGACGAGTAACGATTTCTGAAAAAAATAGCAGCGTTGAGAATAAAGGGAGCCAGTGGCGAAGGAGACATGGCAAGTTTAAGGTGCTACAAGATTCTGAGGCCAGCACGTACGGGAACAGATGTGTTAGAAAGCTGCTAGTATTTTAAGTGGACAGGATATAGCTGTAAATTAGTTTCTGAGAAAGAGGGAACAAATGGGGTTTTGCAAATGTGGCAATCTTGAACAGGGCGGGTATATTTTGGGAAAAAGGAGACGAATGGTTTCAAAATGTATCACAGCCTCCATCCAGGTGCAGGACAGCGAGGTTTTATTGAAATGTGACATATCTATAAGGGAAATTATGAGACAATGCTTTGTGGTTGAAATGTGCTGGAGAGGCAAATTTAAGAGTATAAAGCCTCGAATCACCAGTGGCAAAATCAGAACTCAGAGAAGTGACAACCTTAGAGCATTCGGTTCGAGTTTATTCTCAGATCCGATTCGAGTCAGCTCTTCGGTCCGTGGGGAACAGAAGAAGTTGGAAGACCAAAGAATAAGAACAGCCACCAGCTATCAGGACAGAAGAAGAATCGTTAAAGAGAGCTCTTGGAGTCTGATCAGCTAAAAGAGATCTTTAAATACAAAGATTGTTAGGATTTTGTAAAGGCAAATAAAAACAGTTTTATTTTAACTCTGAACCTGAAACAGTGGTTTATTTCAAACCTAAACCTGAAACAGGGGTTTATTTTAAATCTAAACCTGAAATAGCTTTTTACCCAAAAGACTCACCTAGACATTCTCAACAGCTCCACACCCTTAAGGGACATTGAGTGGTAAGTGAGTTAAAATTCTTCCTTGTAGATTTGGCATCCTATAATAACTTGAAAAAGAGTTTGAAATAGATTAGTTCCCACCTGGTATCAGCAAGGGAGTCTAAGAGATAAAAGACCTTAGAGTGGCCAACTAGTTAAGAAGTTATAGGATATAGTAATTCAGAAAGGATTAATATCTTTATTCTTAGCAAAAGTTGAGCACAAGAATACAGGTCCCAGCACCGAACCCCGATGCACATCACTAGTCACCAGCTGCCATCCTGAAGAAGACCCCTTTATCCCCACTCTCTGCCTTCTGCCAGTCAGCCAATCCTCGATCCATGCCAGCATCTTACACTTAACAGCATGGGCTCTTAATTTATCTAAGTCTCCTATGCGGCACCTTGTCAAAGGCCTTCTGGAAACCAAATAGATCACATCCACTGGCTCTCCTTTGTCTAACTTCCCTTATACCTCCTGAAAGAATTCTAACAGATTTGCCAGGCATGACCTCCCCTTGACCAAGCCGCGCTGACTCAGTTTTATTTTGCCATGCACTTTCAAGAACTCCGTAATCTTATCCTTAATAATGGACTCTAAACTCTTATCAACAACCAAAGTCAGACTAATCGGTCTATAATTTCCCATCTTCTACCTCCTTCCCTTCTTAAACTGGAGTGTTACATTAGTCACTTCCCTGTTCTCTGGGGGCCCCTTGACTCCAGTGATCCCTGAAGGATCACCACCAATGGCTCCACAACCTCCGCAGTTATCTCCTTCGGTACCCTGGGGTGTAGTCCATCCGGTCTGGGCGATTTATCCACCTTCAGGCCTTTCAGCTTCCCCAGCACCTTCTCCTTGGTGATGGCCACGACACTAACCTCCACTCCCAGTTTTCTCTTTCCCTCTCCTCTGTTGGATCGCCCTCCTTGCCCCTGGATTTGGAGCATCTTGTGAAGGCACTGCTGGAAGTACTGCTCCAGTGCTTTTGAGATGCCTGCTCCAGGTTTTCCAAGTTTCTAAAGCCTTTAGAAGGTAGAAAGAGTGAGGGATAGCCAACAGCTCATGGAAAGCAATGGCATGCACGGTTTCACCAGCGCTGCCAACACAATTGATGGCCTAAGCAGTCAATGGCCCACCCCACTGAGAGCAAAGTGTGGAGGGGAACTCATCAAGGACAGAGGGTCAATCAAAGCTCACTGGAGGGAACATTCTGAAGAACCCCTCGACCGAGACTCTGACTTTAACGTCCTCAAGTCCATTCCCCAGTATCCTGTCCGGCTCAGTCCCCATGATACATCTGGAGCAGAGTGAAAAAGCCATTCAACAGCTCAAAAACAACACGGCCTCTGGAGCAGAATGAATCCCTGCTGAAATTCTGAAGCATGGCGGGGTTACACTCCTGGCATAGCTACACAATCTCATATTCCTCATCTGGGAAGATTGATGCATGCCGGGGGATCTCAGAGACACTGTGACTATATTGAAGTCAGACAAGTCAGATTGAGGTAATTACACAAGGGGACTTCCTGCTGTCTGACACAGAGACGATCATTGCCAGGATCCTCCTCAATGATCTCCCCTTAGTGGCAAAGAGTCACAGTCAGGTTTTCTCCCTTCGCGAGGCATCAAAGACATTCTACACTACGTGCCAAACTCAAACAAAATGCAAGGAACAGCACCAATCACAGTCTTTTCTTTTTTTTAAATAAATTGTGAGTACCCAATTATTCTTTTTTCCAATTAAGGGGCAATGTAGTGTGGCCAATCCACCTAACCTGCACATCTTTGGGTTGTGGGGGTGAAACGCATGCAGACATGGTGAGAATGTGCAAACTCCATACGGACAGTAACTCAGGGCCAGGATTCGAATCCGGGTCCTCAGCGCCACAGTCCCAGTGCTAACCACTGCATCACATGCCGCCCCTCACAGGTCTTTTCTGACTTAACAAAAACACTTCACACTGTCAGTGATCTTATATTCAGCATGTTTCTCAGATTTGGCTGTCCTCAGAACTTGGCCACCATCCTCCACCTACACCCGATGACACACAAGCCATGAACCTCATCAATGGAAACACCCCAGACACTATCTCAGTGAAGACTGGGACCAGACAAGGCTGTGTCACTGCAGCAACCCTCTTCCCTGTCACGGTAGCACAGTGGTTAGCTCTGTTGCTTCACAGCACCAGGGACCTGGGTTCGATTCCCACTTGGGTCACTGTCTGTGCGGAGTCTGTACATTCTCCCCGGGTCTGTGTGGGGCTGCCACAAGTCCCTAAAGATGTGAGGTGAATTGTTAGGTGAATTGGACATTCTGGAGTGTGGCAACTCAGGAATTTTCACAGTAACTTTATTGCATTGCAACATAGAAGATATATAGAAGATAGCAGCAGGAGGAGGCCTTTTGGCCCTTGGAGCCTGCAAGGCTACTTAATGTTAGCCTACTTGTGACACTGTCTCACCTCCAGCAAATTACCCACGGGTGTGGAGATAATCGACAGGACAGGAAACCGACACCACCTTCAAAACAAAACCAGATTCAGTTCAACCTCAGACATCAAGCTCCAGTCTGTTAAATCCATCCATCTCCCTTGATTCTATAATCTCATTTTCCTCATCTGGGAAGAAGGATGCATGCCGGGGATCGCAGAGACACTGTGACTATATTCAAGAAGAGACAAGTCAGATTGTGGTAATTACACAGGCGACTCCCTGCTGTCTGCCACAGAGATCACTGCCAGGATCCTCCTCAATGATCTTCTCTTAGTGGCCAAAGAGCTCCTTCCAGAGTCACATTTAGGTTTTCTCCCACCATGGGCAGCAGGGTAGCATGGTGGTTAGCATAAATGCTTCACAGCTCCAGGGTCCCAGGTTCGATTCCCGGCTGGGTCACTGTCTGTGTGGAGTCTGCACGTCCTCCCCCTGTGTGCGTGGGTTTCCTCCGGGTGCTCCGGTTTCCTCCCACAGTCCAAAGATGTGCGGGTTAGGTGGATTGGCCGTGATAAATTGCCCGTAGTGTCCTAATAAAAGTAAGGTTAAGGGGGGGGGGGTTGTTGGGTTACGGGTATAGGGTGGATACGTGGGTTTGAGTAGGGTGATCATGGCTCGGCACAACATTGAGGGCCGAAGGGCCTGTTCTGTGCTGTACTGTTCTATGTTCTATGAGACACCAAAGACATGATCTACACTACGTGACAAACCAAAGCAAAATACAAGGAACATCACGAATCACAGGTCTTTTCTGACCTCACAAAAACACTTCACTGTCAAACTGATGTTTAATTCAGTATGTTCTTCAAATTTGGCCGTCCTCAGAACTTGGCCACCATCCTCCGCCTGCACCACAATGACACACAAGCCATGTTCCTCATCAATGGAAACACCCAGGTGCTATCTCAGTGAAGACTGGGATTAGCCACGCCTGTGTCACTATACCAGCCCTCTTCCCCTTCATGGTAGCACAGTGGTTAGCACTGTTGCTTCACAGCAACAGGTGCCGGAGTGTGGCAACTAGGGGATTTTCACAGTAACTTCATTGTAATGATACATAGAAGATACATAGAGGATAGCAGCAGGAAGAGGCCTATTGGCCCTTCAAGCCTGCAAGGCTACTTAATGTATGCCTACTTGTGACACTAATAAAGATTATTATCTTACCTCCAGCAAATTACCCACAGGTGTGGAGATATTCGACAGAACAGGAAACCGACACCACCTTCAAAACAAAACCAGAATCAGTTCAACCTCAGACATTAAACTCCAGTTTGCAGATGTCTGATCTGCTTGTTCAATTCATCCATCTCCCTTGATTCCATAACCATTAATACTCTCGTCTCACAAACTTCTATCAAACTCAGTTTTTATAGTTTCTAATGACAGAAATGAACAGAATTACAGATTTCACTATATTTTCTTAAAAGTGATTTCTGACATTGCTCCTTAACAGCCCAGTCTCAGTTAGACAAATAAATATCACTGATTTGGTCATTTAAATGGTGACAATTATTTTACTCTGAACTGGTAATGCAACACAATTTCAAAACCATAATAATAATTTGAGTAAAGTGAAGTGAAAACAGAAAGTTGTGGAAATGTGAAGTGAAAACAGAAAGTTGTGGAAATCCTCAGCAGGTTTGGCAGCTTCTGTGAAGAGAGAGAAAGAGAGTTAACATTTCCAATGCAATCTGATTCTTCTTCAGAACTGAGAGTTTGCAGCACTGTGATTCCATTTGACAGACATACTGAATGTGAACTTTGTGGTTCTTACAGATATCTGACTGTAATTCTGATTTCAGACCTTCCTCTGAACACTTTGCAACCTCAGCTCCAGTTCATTGTCCTTCACTAAAGACCCGGATAGAAAATCCCGCCACAAGATGGCGACGGCCGCCAGGTGACCCAAAAACCCGTCAGGGGGAAGCCCCGCCCACCCCCTCTAACTATACAAACATGGCCGCCCCAACGCTCCGCGCCAGGAACAAAAGACCCGACCTCCATTCCCAAGATGGCGTTGGTCGCCGGGTGACCCGGGAGCGGTTACCGGAGCGGAAACCCCGCCTACTTTCTCTTCCCATACCAAAATGGCCGTTCCATCACTCTGCTCCACAAAAGACAAGAGTTCCATTCCCAAGATGGTGGCGGTCACCGGTTGCCCCGGGGCCTGTCACCCGGCAGGAAGATCCGCCCACTCTGTCATCCCTAACCAAGATGGCCGCCGCACCGCTCCGCTGCAAGGACAAAAGACGCGTCTTCCTTTCCCAAGAGGGCGTCCGGTTGCCGTAGAAAATCAACACCCGAACTACCGTCTTTCTATTGGTCGGCACTTGCCGTCAATCACTCCCCAGCCATTGTGAGCTGGAGCATGCGCAGTGCAGGTATGAAGCTGGACTCAGGCGGGTGAGTGGAGGCCCCAAACCCCCCAATAAGACCCATTGGTTTTATTGTCAGTCTGCAGACACGAGCTGGAGAACTGAACCCAGGCAGAGGAGAGGGAGGGAGAAAACTGGGAGTGGAGGAAAGAAATGGTGCAGATGGTGAGATGGGTTTGGATTTCAGCCCAGGGAGGAGGGAGAGTGTGTGGGACGGGGATTTACAGCTTTGGGGGAACAAGAGAGGGAAAAATGTTCCAGAGAAACTAGAATTGTCTGTTCAGAATTTCTATCCTGGACTGATGGTGATGGCTTTTATAAACTCCTTTTACAGGATATTGGAAGCGGAAGATTGGCTGACAGAAAACTCAAACGAAATATCGAGATCTGACAGAGTCACTCAATTGTTTCGAACCTGAATATCACAGTCTTTGAATGTGGAAGGAGTAATGTTTGTCTGTTCAGTTTGTGGGAAAAGATTTTAAACATCAGTGTGATTGGAAAAGCACAGAGACGCACATACACAGTAAGTGTTCCATGAACTGACTGTGGAAAGAGCTTTAACCAGTTACATAGACACAAAACCATCACACCATTCACAGTGGGGAGAAACCGTCCATGTGTTGTGTGTCTGGTCAAGAGTTCAACTTGTCATTCAACCTGGAGAGACACAAGGACACCGGCACCATGGAGAAACCGTGGAAATGTGGGGACTGTTGGAAGCGATTCAGTTACCCTTCTGAACTGGAAATGCATCGACGCAGTCACACTGGGGAGAGGCCGTTCACCTGCTCCACCTGTGGGAAGGGATTCACTCAGTCATCCAGCCTGCTGACACACCAGTATGTTCACACAGAACAGACACCATTCAAATGTTCTGAATGTGAGAAGAGATTTAAAAGCAAAAAGTATCTGTTGAGACACCAACATATTCACAGTGAGGAGAAGCCATTCACCTGCTCCTTGTGTGGAAAGGTATTCACTGCTACATCAAACCTGCAGAAACACCAGCGAGTTCACACTGATAAAAGACCTTTTAAATGTCCAGACTGTGGGAAGTGCTTTAAAACTTCCGGGGAAGTGACCTGTCATCAACGTGTTCACACTGACGAGAGACCATTCAGGTGCTCTCACTGCGGGACTGGCTTCAGGCGATCATCTGAACTTACTGTACATCAGCGAATTCACACTGGGGAGAGACCATTCACCTGCTCGGTGTGTGGGAAGGGATTCACTCAGTCATACAACCTGCTGAAACACCAACAAATTCACTCTGATATGAAACCTTTTAAATGTGTTGACTGTGAGCACAGCTTTAAAAGCAGCAATGGGCTGATGATACACCAGCGAGTTCACACTGGAGAGAGATTGTTCACCTGCCCCAAGTGTGGGAATGGATTCACTGACTTACAGCTTATGCTGAAACACCAGCGACTTGATGAGTGTCTGCAGGGATTGGATTCGGCAGTTTTTGCTGCTGTCAATCAGATCCAGGACTGAAATGTGTGGGTTAATACTGAGGTGTGTAAGAAACGTGCCTCAGTCGCTCTCTTCCATGGTCAGAGCTCCGAGATATAGGCAGAAGGCTCCTTTACAACTGTTTTTAGAGGCAACAAGATTAATGATGAATGCTGGAAACTTAAGATTTTAGTCCAGGATCCAGAGTTCACCCAAAAAGGGGGTCCAAGTCAGTGGTGATTTTAAAGCAGTTTATGAAAAAACAACAGTTTAGATTTGGTACATCAGCTAAATCAGCAGAAAATAGATGTGACCCACAACATGTGAGAATGGATTACTGATCCTGGATCAGCAGGATGCTGATCTCCGGGGCTGGAGGTGGCCGTCTCCTCGGAATGGTTTACTGATCCTGGATCAGACACTCGGACAGATGGAGCTGATCTCCGGGGCTGGAGGTGACAGTCTCCTCGGAATTGTTACTGATCCCGGATCAGACACTCGGACAGATGGAGCTGATCTCCGGGGCTGGAGTCTCTTGTGTTCTCCTTCCTCTGGGTCCAGTCAGAGTGTTTGGCTTTAGTCTGAATCCAGCACCGATCACTTTGAAAATCTTTCCTGTCCAAAGTGATTCACCTGTCGAACCTTTTTAGCCTTTACTCAGACAGTTGGTTTATATTTGGGTCATCAGATCCAACCTTCTCCAGTTTAGAAATCTGGTTTCCGGGTTTGTGACAGAGAGAACAGGCCAGTCCTGTGTGTGTCACCCAGCAAGCTGCTGTGGAAGCTTTGTTACTGAGAGCTAGAGAGAGCTAATTCTGTTCATATTCAATGAATTACTGACATTTATGAACATTAGATTGTGATTTACAAAATGTGCTGTCCAATCAGAGATTGGTGTAAAGCTGTGATCTGTTCCTGACTGAAGGTGAAGTTTCCAGCTGAGAATCTTCGGTCTGAAGTTTCCGAGTGTTTTTGTGACATTCCTGAGTTTTCCAATGTGAGGCAGTGACAACAACAACTGGCATTTACCCATCAACAGGTTAAAATGTCGGAGACCCTTCACAGAGGGACAGAAGCTGTGTGGAAAAGGTAAGGAGACAGGTTTAGTGAGGGGTTTCCAGCCCTCAGGACCTCGGGAGGTGAAGGTGCCTCTGCCAATGGTGGAGTGAAGCAAGTCGGGGGAGCTGAAGGGGGTCAGAGTCGTCTCTTTGATTGTTTTATGGGATGTGGACGTCACTGGAAAGGCCGGGATTTGTTACCCATCCCTAATTGCCCTTCAACTGAGTGGCCAGCTTGGTGCAAGAGTTAACCACATTGCTGTGGGTCTGAGTCACATGTAGGCCAGACCAGGTAAGGACGGCAGATTTCCCTCCCTGAAGGACATTCGTGAACCAGATGGGTTTTTCCAACAATCTATAGTAGTTGTCACGGCCGCTGAGACTAACTTTAGAATTCCTGGTTTATTAATTGGATTTGGGATTTGACCCCGTGTCTTCAGATCATTAGCCTGGATCTCTGGATCACGAATCCAGTGACATTACCACAATGCCACCTTCTACCCTAATTGGAGGAGTGAGGGAGCTTGGAGGGTTTAGGGCTGCAGGAGGTTCCAGAGACTGTCTGTCATGGAGAGAGTGGCTGCCTCCATGGAGCTTCAAGCACGGCTCTGAAATGGGTCGGTGCCGGTCATGAACACGGCCGTGCCGGAGATGTCTGCTGCCATGAACAGGATGACAGAAACTGTCAACACGTCACTGATCTCCCCCAAGCTGGTCAGCAGCAGAGTGCGAGGAATGATGTGACTCTGGTCCAGGAGAGGGATGGTGGGGGAAGGAGAAATGGATCTGGGAACTCCACTCAAAGAGCTCCCACCTTAGACCCATTCCCCCCCAAACCCACAGGCAGTATCCAACACGCCGTCCCATCTCCAGCTGAATCTGCCCCGTACAGGTACAGATGGGTCAGTCTGTCCCAGGACCCTCCGGGGCTCTGAAACCCAGAGGGTGGAGACCACAAGCCTCTGGGCAGTGAGAGCAGGAATGTGAGCAGCCTGTCTCTACCTCTGCTGAAACCACACAGCATCCACCAAGTAGAAGCAACAGGAAGGGTCTGGGCTCCAAATTGTAATTCACCAAGTGTCTGAAATAGGGGTTTGACAAGATATGAAGTTTCTTTATTTAACAATGATGCACAAACTGTATTGACTGGAACCACTTCCAGCTCTTGTCCGTTCTTACATCCCGTGGGCCAGCTCAGCCTTTCACTGAGTTCATGCTGAATGTGAATCCAGGCTGGGGGCCATTGGGTGGCTGTGCAATGGGAGGATGAGTGGGTGAAGGAATGTTCAGTGAACAGGGAGGAGGAGGGGGGTTGGTGCTGCTGGTGGGAAGTGTTCATTCTGAAGGAGTCCCACCTGAAACAGAGACCATTCATTTCTCACTTTGAAATGATTGAGCTGCCGTCTTTCCCCATTTCTGTTCAGTTTTTCAATATTTATATATTTAAATCTCGACTGAAACGTATTCTTGTTGTGACACTGAAATCCAGAGGATTTTAAATCTGTTAAAGTCAATCCCCATCGAGTACACAGGAGGACTCAACTGGTCCGACCTTTTTGTGTTATAAATAGACCAAGATCTTACAAGATGTTTATCGGGGAATTGATTTTCTCTCAGACCAGGGATGGTCAAACTGTCCTGAAGTTCAGATTTGGGCCTTGAGCCTGGGCTATGGGGCTGATGTACACGGAGCACCATTCCCGGATGTCCTTCATCCCTGATTTTAGTCACATCCCAATTGGGGACTGTTAGCTGCCTGGACCCTAATCTCTGGAATTTCATCCCTAAACCTCCCCACTTCATTTTCCACCCTTAAAACTCTCTTTATAACCAAACTCTTTCACCAAGACTTTGGTCATCTGACCCAATATGTCCTCGTGTCCCTGTGAAACTGCTTGAGACATTTTATTATGTTTAAAAACTCATTATAAATATGCTGTTGTTGTAGCTCATTGAGATCTGATCAGTGACTGAGTGAGTGAGTCTGTATAAATGTAACTCAGATACACACAGCTTGTTAAAACAGTCCTGGGGAGAGGAAGTTCTGAGCTGCCGCTGAATTTCTGTTCTCTTCAAGTGGGAAAAGGTGATTCTTTCCCAATATTGGAAATTACTAATAAAGTTGTTAAAGATGATTTGTTATTGTGAGCTGGGTTATTTGTTAGAATGAGAGTGAAGGAGTGGGATTGATTCACAGCCTAAATCACCAGTTTAAGGACAGGGGGAGAGAGAATCTGGAGAGGAGAAAATGATCAGGAGGAGACTGGAGACTGAATCTGGAACAATGAGCAGAGGGGGAGAGGAGTGTGTAGGACTGAGATTCAGAGATTTGGGGGAATGTTCCACAGAAACTAGAATGGTCTGTTCTGAATTTCTATCCTGCATTTACACTGAAAATCCCGCCCAGGATCTTTCAGAATGACTTATTCCATGTATCTGATTATGAAAGGAGAATGATTGATCTCTCTGTGGGGACAGTTTTGAAATAATTTTGACTGAGAAAACCTGGGACAGAGGTGCTGGTGAGGTGGAGAGAGGTGGTGGTGTGGTGGAGGGAGGTGGTGGTGAGGTGGAGGGAGGTGGTGGTGAGGTGGAGGGAGGGGGTGGTGAGGTGGAGAGAGGTGGTGGTGAGGTGGAGGGAGGGGGTGGTGAGGTGGAGGGAGGTGGGGGTGAGGTGGAGGGAGGTGGTGGTGAGGTGGAGGGAGGTGGGGGTGAGGTGGAGGGAGGTGGTGGTGAGGTGGAGGGAGGTGGGGGTGAGGTGGAGGGAGGTGGTGGTGAGGTGGAGGGAGGTGGTGGTGAGTTGGAGGGAGGTGGTGATGAGGTGGAGGGAGGGCGTGGTGAGGTGGAGCTGGGAGCTGTCAGTGTGAATGTGACAACTGACACTGTGTCCAGATGGTGTTATTGTGGGGAACATGTGGACAAGAAAGAAAAGGAGACAAGTCTGAATCCTTTGGGAACACCAGAGATAACTGTGTGAGTGGGAAGGGAAGACATTACAAGTGATTATCTGACTCCGATGGAGAAGGATGGAACCAGGAGAGAGCAGCCCCACCAGCTGGGTGACAGTGGAGAGGTGACGGAGCAGAATGGTGTGGCCGACATTGTCAAAGGCTGCAGACAGGCTGAGGACAGAGCGGAGCTTTATCTTTGTCACAGTCACATAGGATTTCATTTGTAACTTTGATAAGAGTTGTCCCAGTCCTGTAACAGAGTAGAAACCTGATTGGAGGGATTCAAACATGGAGTTCCAGGAAAGGTGCAAAGGGTTGTGGGAGGTGACAACATGTTCGAGGAGTTTCGAGAGAAAAGGGAGGCTGGAGATGGGGCAGTAGTTTGTAAGGAAGGTGAGGGTTTCGAGGAATAGGTGATGATGGCAGGTTTGAAGGACAGAGGGACAGTACCAGAGAGAGAGAGACATGACAATGTGAGTGAACATGGGGAAGTTGGGTGATCAATTTTGTGAGAATAGGTTCGATGGAGCAGGAGCTGGGTCTCATGGACAAGATGAGCTCTGAGAGGGCATGATGGGAGAGAAACTAGAGAAAGATGTGGGTTCAGGGCTTGGGAAAGGATGAAATTTAGAGACAGTTTGGCCTGGTGGGCGAGTGAAAGGGACGAAAGCAGCAGAGGCAGCAGATCAGATTGTCTCAATATCAGGGATAAAGAAGCTCCATGAATTCCTCACACTTGTTGGAGGTGAGGATGGAGGAGACAGGGGAGGGGGAGAGAACTTCAAAAGCAACTAACTTGCATTAGAGATATTAAAAAGTTTTGACACTGTTTTACACAAAACTGATTTATTTGACTTTTTGCCAGAATATGACCCCATCAGTGGGCTGGAATTTAATAACATCAGCAGAAACGTCCCAATGAACATGGTTCAGTCCCTCATGTGATTAACAGCAAAAACAAATCATTGTAGTTACTTGTGAACTCGCTGGTGATTCTGTAGGTTGGATGAGGTCGTGAATCCCTTCCCACACTCTGAGCAGGTGAACGGCCTCTCCCCGGTGTGAATTCTCTGGTGTACAGTGAGTTGAGATGACCGTTTGAACCCAGTCCCGCAATGAGAGCATCTGAACGGTTTCTCATCAAAGTGGACACGTTGATGGGACATCAGTTCCCAAGAACTTTTGAAGCACTTCCCGCAGTCTGGACATTTGAAAGGTCTCTCCTCAGTGTGAACTCGCTGGTGAGTGAGCAGGTGGGCTGAAATAATGAATCTTTTCCCACACTCAAAGCAGGTGAATGGTCTCTCTCCCGAGTGAATTCGCTGGTGCATCAGTAGGTCAGATGACTGAGTGAATCCCTTCCCACACTCGGAGCAGGTGAACGGCCTCTCCTCTGAGTGAATTCGCTGGTGCTTCAGCAGGTTGGATGAATGACTGAATCCCTTCCCACACACACAGCAGGTGAATGGTCTCTCCCCAGTGTGACTGCGCCGATTAATTTCCAGCAGAGATGGGGAAATGAATCCTTTCCCACAGTCCCCACATTTCCACCGTTTCTCCCCAGTGTGACTGTATTTGTGCCTTGACAGGCCAGATGATTGCCTGAATCTTCGTCCACACATACAACACATGTACGGTTTCTCCTCACTGTGAATGATGCTTTTGTCTTCCATGTTCAAAATCCAATGATATTCGAGTTACAATAAATTGGGCGGGTCTGTGAGATCCTGATGTGATATTTGGTGAGAGGTTTTTGATGGCGATGTCTTCCCTTCGAATACCCTGTGAAATTAATTTAAAACAGGACAGGTTGTAAAATGTAGCTGAATGCACCTGGTACTTTAGAACATAGAACAGTACAGCATAGAACAGGCCCTTTGGCCCTTGATGTTGTGCCGAGCAATGATCACCCTACTCAAACCCACGTATCCACCCTATACCCGTAACCCAACAACCCCCCCAGTTGGGGTTATGCTAACCACCATGCTACCGTGCTGCCCTAATTTTTGGGCCAGGACTAGGAAGAAGTGATCATGAAAGTTACTGGTTATTGTGAAAACTCAACTGGTTCACTAATGTCCTTCGGGAAGGGAACCTGCCACCTGGTCTGGCCCAACACAGGACTCTGGCCTCTACGGGAGGCAAGAGATAGAGGTGGGAGGTGAAGGACAATGATTTTGTATGTCAGCAAGATATATTGAGGGTAGTTAGCAAAGCAAATGGGGTGTTGAGCTTCATAAACAGGAATACTGATCCAAAAACTGGGAAGTTATGCTGAATCTTTCTAAAGCTCTGGTTAGGTGACATCTCGAGTATTGTGTCCAGATTTGGTCACTAGACTTTAGGAAAGATGTGAAGATTCTTGAGAAGTTACAGATTTACAAGAATAGTTGGAGCAAAAGAAGCTGAGGGGAGATTTCATGCAGGTTCTCAAGATTCTGACGGGTTTAGATAAGGCAGACAAAAAAAATCTGGGACAGAGATTTACATTTTTGGGTAAGAGATAGACAGGGATGTGAGGGAGAATATTTTTACACAGTGTGTGATAATGACCCAAACCCTGCTGCCCACGAGGGGGTGGAAATAGACACGATTAATGATTTTGAAGGACATTGGAGAGACACTGGAGGGAAATAAAGCTGCGAGGACACGGGATAGAGCAGGAGAATGGGACTGACTGGATTGCTGTGGAGAGCTGGCACGGACTCAATGGGTGGAATGGCCTCCTCTGTACCAGTCCGACTTTGTGGCTCTCCAAGAAATCCTAGAGTCTCTATAGTGCAGAAAGAGCCCATTCGGTCCATCGAGTCTGTACTGACCCTCTGAAAGATCACCCTACCGAGGCCCACTCCACCTTATCCCCATAATCCTACCTAGCCTTTTGTACACAAAAGGGACAATTTAGCATGGCCAATCCACCTAACCTGCACATTTTTGTGGGAGGTAACCGGAGCACCCGGAGGAAATACATGCAGACTGGGGAGAATGTGCAAAGTCCACACAGTCTTTCCTGTAATTGCACCTTGTCATTTAACTCTGGGCATTCAGATATCACTCAGGTAAATCTGTGCTACACTCCCTCCGAGGCCATTCTATCCTTCCTCAGGTTTGTTGCCCAGAAATGAACACAGTTCTCCAGGTTTGGTCTAACCAGGGTTTGTGAATCTCGGGGCTTTTCCAGTCACACTACGACCTGAAATCTTCCCTCACAGACAGAACAGACAAACCTTTTACCTTCCACACCCAGATGCTGCAGATATTCAGTTTCTAATGAATCGAGTGACTCTGTCAGATCTCAATGTGACGTTTGGTTTGAGTTTCCTGTCTGTCAGTCAATCATCCACTTCCAGTATCCTGTCAATGTACAGAAACCATCACTTGTCAGTTGTTATCGCTTCTCAATATGTCACCGTTAACTTCTACGAACAAATGATTCACAGGAGTATCAGAGCAGATTTATGGTCATTTATTCAGGCATATGCAGGGAGAGATAGATCAACAAGCATTCTTACCGAAGTAACTAATTTGTTTACACAATGTGCACATAGTTATAACTTTTTTTAACACATGCACAGTCATTGTTTAAAGTTTCAATCTGGTATATATAAACACGCACTCTCACCTACACTTGCAGGCACCTCTTATCTTGTTATTGTCCACTGTCCCTATCTGTTACTGAGACAGCCGTTACCTCCTGTTCCTTGTTATTGAAGCTCGCTGTCCTTGTGAGAACACAGCTGCAAATTCTGCTGACTTGTGCGTTCAGTTTTACAAAGGTCAATTAGAATTTTTGTAACAATCTGTACCCTTTTTCTGTTGTATTGTTCATACTAAAACTTCATTCTTAAATTATACCAAAATCTTAACATGTACACGTCCTGAAAGGTGTGCTGTAAGGTGAATTGGACATTCTGAATTCTCCCTCTGTGTAGCTGAACAGGCGCCGGAATGTGGCAACAAGGGGCTTTTCAGTGACTTCATCGCAGTGTTAATATAAGCCTAATTGTGACAATAAAGATTATTGTATTTCCCCTGTACATATTCCAGGATAGAAATTCACAGCATTCTCTCTGCCTGCTCCCTGGTCCCGGATGACTGCTCCTGCTCTCTGCTGCACATTAACCCTTGTCATCCTCTGCAGTCACTCGATTCGAGGACCACGTCTACTCAGGGTCATGTGTTTCTGCCCTGGGTCTTCATGTGACTGAACAGAGCTGACAGATTTTTGGACAAATGAGGCAGAACATCCCATCAGGCAGTTGGATCCAGCAAGCAGTATATGCTTCATTTTCTTTCCTTCTCTGCCGCTGCTCTGCTTCAACAATCAGGCATCTGAGCCTCTGGAAATCAGGGTCATTGCGGGTCAATTCACCCAGGTCAAAGGGTAACAGTTTGATGCTCAGGTTGTCCCCATTCTGAACAACGGGTAACAAGCTCCTCCCATGGTGGCTCATTGGTCTAGGGGTATGATTCTCGCTTTCGGAGAGTTTGCACGAGCTCCTGGGTTCAAATGCCGGACGACCCCTTGCTGTTATGGGTGGCATGGTAGCACAATGGCTAGTTAGCACTTCTGCCGAAAGATTAGGTAGGGTAACTGGTTTACAGGGATAGTGTGGAGGCGTGGGCCTAAGTCGGATGCTCTTTCCAAGTGCTGGTGCAGACTCAATGGGCCGAATGGCCTTCTGCACTGTCGTGCTTCCATGATTCACTCATTGAAAACTTTGCCCCCTACAAAGATGGCTGCACCTTTCCCCTATTAAAGATGGCGGTCTTTAAAATGAGCCGGTTGCGCGGATTAGGCCCAGCCCGATGCAAACGGGGGACTGAGAATTCCTTTTTACCAGATTTGGTTTGCACAATATATTTGCAAAGACTTCCCACCCACCCGGCAGTTCGATCGGTGCCCGCTTCCACTTTCCACAATTTTTCGGTTACTGATCGCGGATCAAAGAAAGAAATGTTGTTTTGACCACATCGCCATTACGCGCACTGCGCATGCTTCAGTTACAGTCCGGCCCCGCCTCTCGTTCACTCTGATTGGTTGGAGGACTAGCCACTCCCGCTCGGTCCTCCAGACCCACCCCCTCTTCGTATTGGCCCGGAGCTGCCGTCAGTCACTCACCGGGCATTGTGATTAGGGCAGCAGGGTAGCATGGTGGTTAGCATAAGTGCTTCACAGCTCCAGGGTCCCAGGTTCGATTCCCGGCTGGGTCACTGTCTGTGCGGAGTCTGCACGTCCGCCCCGTGTGTGCGTGGGTTTCCTCCGGGTGCTCCGGTTTCCTCCCACAGTCCAAAGATGTGCGGGTTAGGTGGATTGGCCATGCTAAATTGCCCGTAGTGTCCTAATAAAGTAAGGTTAAGGGGGGGTTATTGGGTTACGGGTATAGGGTGGATACGTGGGTTTGAGTAGGGTGATCATGGTTCGGCACAGCATCGAGGGCCGAAGGGCCTGTTCTGTGCTGTACTGTTCTATGTCTATGTCTATGTGAAGCATGCGCAGAGTTTTGAATGAATTAAGGTGTGGAGATTGAATATGGGAGACGGGATAGTCAAGTCCAGAAGGTAACACAGAAATGGATTAGAATTTCAGAAATGGTTGATAATAATAAGCTTTATTATTGTCACATGTAGGTTTACATTAACACTTCAATGAAGTTACCTTGAAAATCCCGTAGTCGCCACACTCCGGCGACTGTTCAGGTATATGGAGGGAGAATTCAGAATGTCCAATTCACCTAACAAGCACATCTTTTGGGACTTGTGGGATAAAACCGGAGCACCCGGAAGAAACCCACGCAGACATGGGGAGAACGTGCAGACTCCGCACAGACAGTGACCCAGCGGGGAATCAAACCTGGGACCCCGGTGCTGTGAAGCAACAGTGCTAACCAATTTGCCCCTCAATTTGAGGGTAACGTCTACTTAGGATCGTGAGTTTCTGCCATGGGTCTTCATGTGACTGAACAGGGCTGCAGATCTTTGGACACATGGGGGAGAACATCGATTGAGTTAGTGGGATCCAGATAGCAGGATTTGCTTCTGTTTCTTTACTTCTCTGCCTCATCAATTAGACATCTGGGTCTGTGCAAACCAGGGTAATGTATGGCCATGTTACTCAGGATAAAAGGTATTGAGGGTCAGGTTGTCTCCATCTGAACAATGTGGAACAAGATTCTCCCAGTCATTGAAAATGATGCCCCCTACAAACATGGCGGCCACACAAGCGCTCTGCTGCACATTACCCCCCACAAAGATGGCCACTGTTAACCCTAACCGACATTTCTGGTCATCGAGTACTGGATGTCAGACAAGTCAGGATGATGTGTGACTTAGAGGAGAACTCGGCGGTGATGATGTTTGCATACTCCTGTTACTCTCATCCTTCAATGTGGTGAAATTAGGTGTCTGTGAGACTTTGTCAAAGTTCAGTTTGATTTATGGTATGTAAAATCTCTCTCTCCCTGCTAAATCCATCTTTATCCCTCTCCTCCCATAGAGACTAAAATCTTTTGTAGATCCAAACTGGGTTAGAACAAAGCACCTGAATAGGCCCTCCAGCCCTCCAAGCCTGTACTGGTCATTATACCAACCTTTGCCAAAGCCCTCAGCAGTTCCTTGTGCCGTATCCCTCTATACCCATCCTATCCATGTGCTTGTCAAGATGCCTTTTGAACGCCATTAATGTATCTGCTTCCACAACCTCCCCTGGCAATGTGTTCCAGGCGCTCACCACACTGCGTAAAAAAACTGCCTCGCGCATCTCCTCTCAACTTTGCCCAATGGAACTTAAACCTATGCCCCCTGGTCACTGACCCCTCCACCCTGGGAACGAGTGCCTGCCCATCCACTCTATCCGTGCCCCTCATAAACTTGTAGACCTCTATCAGGCCGCCCCTCAACCTGTCTTTCTAATGAAAACTGTCTGAGTCTATTCAGCCTCTCCACATAGCTAACACCCTCCAGACCAGGCAACATCCTGGTAAACCTCCTCTGCACCCTCTCCAAAGCGTCCACATCCTGCTGGTAATGTGGCGACCAGAATTGTGCACAATATTCCAAGTGCGGCATTACCAAGGTTCTATCCAACTGTAGCATGACTTGCCAGTTTTTATACTCAATGCCCCATCCGATGAAGGAAAGCATTCCGTGTGCTTTTTTGACTACCTTGTCCACTTGTGTTGCTACCTTCAAAAACCTGTGGACATGCACGCCCAGATCGCTGTAGGTTGTAGGTTCCTTTCACCGAAGGTCATTAGATAAACAGTTGGGTTTTTACAACAGATTTAAGAGTCACTTTTTCCTAGTGCTGGCCCACCTTGGCCTCGCCCCAGTGTGTGTGTGCTGGTGTGTCAGCTACCTGCTGAGACACCTGTTCCCATGTGACTGCAGAGGTTAGTTCTGCTGTCATTACTGCTATCTGGGGGACTCTCCATTCTCCACTCATTCCTATTTTCTGGTCTTTCTGGTGAATGGTAAAGATCAGTGAACTTGGTTTCTGCATAAATTAGTTCCAAACTGTACTGGCCCTCCAAAATCCGGCTTCCATGCCAACATAGCAAATAAAATCAACAGCAAAGGTATTTTTTTCAAAAATGTAAAATTAATCACCCAGCACGCAACTCAAAATAATGATCCTGAGATTAAAGCCTCATTATCTACCCATTCAGCGACATGGTGAGAAAATTCCCTCCACAAACGCTAATCTCACTATATCCAGCCTAAGGAACTGGACGCACATCAAGTATCATTGAAATTTCAGTCCTGTCACAGTTGGGATTTTGGAAAATTATCATAGAATCAGAATTTACAGTGTAGAAGGAGACCATTTGGCCCATTAAGTCTGCACCAGCCCTTGGAAAGAGCATCCCACTTGAGCACACGCTGTCGATTAATTATGTTTATTTCTGTACCTTACAGTGCGACACTGAAATGCTTCGGAGGAATTTTGATTACGTTGCCACTTGGTTCCGGGCAACATTCAGACATGTTAAATGTTGAATTTTAACATTGGAATGCCGGAGGGAAATGCTTATATTTCACGTTCCAATGCAGTATGTGAGACCACAGAGCTTTTGTTAGATTTAAACTCCCGGACCACAAAGGCTTTAAGAATAGTTGGACATATGTGGGCTAAGTACATATGCACAATTGCTTTCCAATCTGGTGTCGGGATTACAGTGAACAATTGTTAACTGATTGCATCTTTCAATGGTGGGTAATGTACCCAGCATTCCCGGCGTCCGAGAAAGCCCCCTATCTACAATACAGGGGACAGGGACGCGTGCGCAGTCTCACACAGTTTGGAGCATGCACAGAGTGAGGGATGAAGCTGAACAGAGGTTGGTTTGTTGCTCGGCCGCCGGTGAGAGGCGGCGGAGGGGAAGCGGCGGGTGGGTGGAGCGGGTTCATTAACACTCAGTGTGGGCCACAAACCCCGAATAACAACCTGCAGGTCCCGTGGTTCCAGCTCCCAGACTTTCCCCCGGAAATAGGCCCAGGTTAAAGGCCACCATCTTCATTCCGTGGCCAACACGGTGTCTGAGGGGCCATCGTGGTGATGCAGAGAGTGGGCGGGGCTTCTGGGTCCCAGTGACCAGGAGAGAAAATGATTGTATCGCTAATTTTGTTCTCACTCTGCCCAGAACTGCATCCAGGCAGAGGGGAGGAAGGGGGGAAAATTTTGGAGTTGATGAAATAAATGGTGAGATGGGTTTGAATTCAGCCCAGGGAGGAGAGAATGTGTGCGGGATAGGGATTTACAACTTTTGGGAAAAAAAGACAGGAAAAATATTCCATCGAAACTAGACTTGTCTTTTCTGTGTTTCTGTGCTCTACACTTGTTGTGAAACGTTTTGTAATCTGCTTTTCCAGGCTATTCGAAGGGGGAGATAACTGAAGAGGACAGGAAGGAACATCATTGCAAGATCTGACAAGATTTATCCAGATCTGAATAATTTTTTAAGGAAGAAGGATCTGAATAACATTGGTCTTTGAATGTGGAAGGAGAAACATTTGGTTGTTCTGTCCGTGGGAGAAGATTTCAAACACCAGTGTTCTTGGAAAATAACCGACACACGTACACCTGAGGGAGAGTGTTCCAGTGAACTGACTGTGGAAAGAGCTTTAACCAGTTCACAGTCAATAAAAAATCACACCATTCACAGTGAAGAGAAACTGTACATGTGATCTCTGTGATAATACTTAAATTGATCATCTCACCTGCAAAGACAGGAAGATACAGGCACCATGGAGAAACCATGGAAATATGATGACTGTGGGAAGGGATACAATTATCCATCCCGGCTGTAATACCATCGACGCACTCACACTGGGGAGAAGCCGTGGAACTGTGGGGATTGTGATAAATGATTCAATTCTCAATACCAGCTGGCAAACCACCAACGCAGTCAGACTGGGGAGAGGCCATTCACCTGTTCTCTGTGTGGGATGGGATTTACCCAGGCAGCCTGTCTCATGTCACACCAGCGATTTCACACGGAGGAGAGGCCCTTCAGCTGCATCGACTGTGGAAAGAGGTTCAGGCATTCATCCCACCTCAGTAAACACCAACGTGTTCACACAGGGGTGAGACTGTTCACCTGTTCAGATTGTGGGAAGCGATTCACCATATCCTCTGACCTGCTGAAACACCAGCAAATTCACACTGGGGAGAGGCCATTCACCTGCTCAGGATGTGGGAAGGGATTCACTCAGTCAGCCACCTGGTGGTACACAAGCTAATTCATACTGAGGAAAGGCCATTTAGCTGAACTTCTTGTGGAAAGAGGTTAAGGTCGTCATCTGAACTAACTACACATCAGCGAGTTCACACAGGGGAGAAACCATTCACTTGCTCTGTGTGTGGGAAGAGATTCGCTCAATCATCCCACTGCCTGACACACCAGCGAGTTCACCTGCTCTTCTGTGGAAAGAGGTTCAGGCATTCGGGCAACCTCAAAGCACACCAGCGGGTTCACACTGGAGAGAGACCGTTCACCTGCTCTGTGTGTGGCAAAGGATTCCATTGGCTATCCAGCCTCCTGACACATCAGCAACTTCATAAATAACTGCACGGTTTGGGTTCTGCTGTTATTACTGCTGTTAATCACATCCAGGATTGATAGTCTGACAATAATGTGTTTGTTTTTGCTGATGTTAACAACCCAAAAACAAGCTGGAGTTTCATATACTGGAGATGTTGTCACTGGTTTTCGAGCCTTGCAGTGTCTCTTTTTAAAAACACCATCAGCGATCAGAGCTCTCAACAGGATCCTGTTTATAATAAAATTCTAAACTTTTACTTCAACCTTAACTGACCTCCAGGAAAAGCAGATTACAAAATGTTTATAAAATCTACAAATCAACATCTGAAAGGCTCCACTGACCAACATCTCCAATTATAAAGTGCAGATTAATTCATGCTGACAGTTCTCACTGACTTACATATTGCACACATTTCTGTCATCAAATTAAATGATCGAGATATGGGAAACAAACCAGTAACGTTTTCCACACACATCAATAAAAGCTTCAACTATCAACATTGTTATTGATGAAGTTTGGAAGTTGCTGAGTTGAATCATTTCTGACACAGCAGCAGCAACATTTGGTAAAGGTGGAACCCACACACAGACTGGTCTGAGACCCACTCAGTACAGATGTCATCTGTCATTGGAGCATCCGGCAAAGATAGAACTCCAGCTGAACTGATCAGACACGGAAAGTCCCATCGACCTCCTCCTCCTCTGTTAGACAGTAGGATCTGCTCCCCAGGACGTGTGATGCAAAAATCATCACAATGTACACATACTGTACTCCCTGTGCACACATGGCTGTTTGGCAAAATTTGGCTCCAACTCTATCTCCACTTTGCTGATGACACGAACATCGATGAGTCAAAGTACATAATGGAGGTAGAGAACCTAGTGCAGTGGTGTAACGACAATAATCTCTCCCTCAATGCCATTTCTGACCATGCCCCGCACTGGGTGGACCTCGGGCTGGGGGAGGAGAGAGACCAGCGCCCGCTTTGGCACTTGGAGGTGGGGCTGCTGGCAAACGAGGTGGTGGGCGGGCAGGTTCGAGGATGCATCGAGAGGAACCTGGAGTTCAATGACAATGGAGAGGTCCGAGTGGGGATGCTCGGAGGCGCTGAAGGCGGTGGTTAGGGGGGAGTTGATCTCCATTCAAGCCCACAGGGAGAGGAGAGAGCTGAGAGAGAGGGTGAGACTGGTGGGGGAGATGGTGAGGGTGGACAGGAGATACGCGGAGGCTCCGGAGGAGGGATTGCTGAGGGAGCGGCGTAGTCTCCAGGCTGAGTTTGATTTGCTGACCACCAGAAAGGCGGAAGCTCAGTGGAGGAAGGCACAGGGAGCGGTGTATGAATATGAGGAGAAGGCGAGCAGGATGCTGGCACACCAGCTCCGTAAGCGGGATGCGGCCAGGGAGATTGGTGGAGTTAAGGATAGGGGAGGAAATGTGATGCGAAGGGGGGGTAGACATTAATGGGGTCTTCAGGGACTTTGTGAGAAAGTGTATCGGTCCAAACCCCCGGCAGAGGAGGGGGGGATGGGGCGCTTTTTGGACCGGCTGAGATTCCCGAGGGTGGAGGAGGGACAGGTGGAGGGACTGGGGGCGCCGGTTGAGCTGGTCAAAGGAATAGGGAGAATGCAGTCGGGGAAGGCGCCGAGGCCAGATGGGTTCCCGGTCGAATTCTATAAGATGTATGGAGACCTGTTGGGGCCCCCTGGTGGTTCGGACCTTCAATGAGGCAAGGGAAGAGGTGGCTCTGCCTCCGACGATGTCTCGGGCGCAGATGGTGGTGGTGGCGGCTACCCTCAAACTTTGGGGGCAATGGAGACGGTACAGGGGAGAGGTGGGGGCCTCGATGGGGTCCCCGATACGGGGGAACCACCGGTTTGTCCCGGGGAGAATTGATGGCGGGTTCCTGAGCTGGCACAGGGCAGATGTTTGGAGGTTGAGGGACCTGTTTGTAGACGGGAAGTTTGCGAGCCTGGATGAGCTGGAAGGGATGTTCGGGCTCCCCGGGGGAACACCTTTCAGTACATGCAGGTAAGGGCGTTTGTCAGGCGGCAGGTGGCGGAGTTTCCTCTGCTGCCGCCGCGTGGGGTCCAGGACAGGGTGCTCTCGGGGGTGTGGGTTGGGGAGGGGAGGATCTCGGCAGCGTACCAAGTGATGCAGGAGGTAGACGAGGCCTCGGTGGAGGAGCCGAAGGGTAAATGGGAGGAGGAGCTGGGTGATAAGATTGAGATGGGGACGTGGGCAGACGCCCTAGAAAGGGTGAACCCCTCCTCTTCGTGTGTGAGGCTTAGCCTCATACAGTTTAAGGTGCTGCATAGGGCTCACATGACCGGGACAAGGATGAGCCGGTTCTTTGGGAGCGAGGACACGTGTATTAGGTGCTCAGGGAGCCCAGCAAACCATGCCCATATGTTTTGGGCATGCCCAGCGCTGGGGGAATTTTGGAAGGGCGTGGCAGGGACGTTGTCGAGGGTGGTAGGATCCAGGGTCAAACCCGGCTGGGGCTCGCAATATTTGGGGTTGCAGAGGAGTCGGGAGTGCAGGAGGCGAAAGAGGCCGGTGTTCTGGCCTTTGCGTCCCTAGTAGCCCGGCGGAGGATTCTCCTTCAGTGGAAGGACGCGAGGCTCCCAAGCGTGGAGGCCTGGGTCAATGACATGGTGAGGTTTATTAAATTGGAGAGGGTGAAATTTGCCCTAAGGGGATCAGTGCAGGGGTTTTTCAGGAAGTGGCAGCCATTCTTAGATTTCCTGGCAGAACGGTAAAAACAAAAGGTCAGCAGTAGCAACCCGGGGTGGGGGGGGGAGGGGGTCGTCTCTTTATTTTGGGCTGATGGGACGTGTATATTTGTTCTTTGCTAATGACGGACGTTAATTTATTTCTTCTTTATATACACGGGGGCGGGGGGTGGTTCGTTCTTTCTGTTCTTAGTATTTTCTGTTATTGATATTTTGTGAAAATTTGAATTAAAATTATATTTTTTTAAAAGATGTATACAATAAGATCCTGATTGTTGATGCAGTAGGCTTCAGACTGTTAATATAATGGTTTGTTGATTGTTAATGTGTAGGTATCGTGAATCCTAAAGGGATAGGAGTCTGATTATTAATGTAGCAGATCCTCATTGTTGATTAAATAAGGTTCTGATTATTAAATGTGATAGTATCCTAATTATTTGTACATTATGATCCTGATTGTTAATACTTTATCATTCTATCAGGGTAGTACACTACCCTGAGGAACACCTGCAGTGATGTCCTGGAGCTGAAATGGTTGGCCCCCAACCACCACAGCCATCGTCCTTTGTGGCAGGTACGACTCCAACCAGCGGAGAGTGTTCCCCCTGATTCCCATTGAGTCCAGATTAGCTGGGGCTCCTGGATGCCATACTCGGTCAAATGCTGCCTTGATGTCAAGGGCAGACACTCTCACCTCACCTCTGGCATTCAGCGCTTTTGTCCATGTTTGAACCAAGGCTGTAATGACTGCAGGAAGACATCAACAGACTGATCAGCCGGCCAGAAAAGTAGCAAACTGAGGTCAATCCAGGGAAGCGCAGGTTAATAAATACATTGGGGGGGGGGGGGGGGGGGGGGGCGGTGGGACAAACACGGCAGAGGGAAAGAATATGAATGGTATGTTAGTGAGGTGTAGAGGGACAGAGGGGCGTAAGAGTGCATGTCCACAGATCCCTGAAGTTGACAGGAGAGGTAGATACGGTGATTGTAAAGGCAGAGAGGATTCTTTGTTATTCACGGGGACATAGAGCACTAGAGCTGGGAATATTCCAGCAATTTCTATTGGAGGAAAGACCTGAAACCCCTCTCTCCACAGATGCTGCCAGAGCTGCTGAGTATTTCCAGCATTTTCTGTTTTCATTATAAGATCTGGGAGGTTATACTGGAGCTGTCCAAAACACTAGTTAAACCACAGCTACATTACTGAGTACAGCTCTGGTCACCACATTACAGGAAGGATGTGTTCATCCCAGAGAGGATGCAGAGGAGATTGACCAGGATGTTGACACAAGTGGAGAATTTTAACAATGAGGAAAGATTGGAGAGGCCGAGGTGGTTTTCTGTGGGACAGAGAACACTGAGGAGAAATTAACTGAGGTGTTTAACATTCTGAGGGGCCCGGATAGAATGGATAAGAAGGATCTATTTCATTAACAGATCAATAACCAAGGGGTTCAGATTTAAAGTAATTAGCAGAGGGTTGGGAGTGGAAGGGGAAATCATTTCAGTGGTGAGAGTCTGGAACTCGCTGTCTGATGGAGTCATAGAAGCAGAAATCCTGATCACTTTAAAATTAATGTATTGGAGATCCAATTGAAGGACTGGGACATACAGGGCAATCGACTGAGATCTGCAAAATGGGATTAAGCTGAATAGCTCCACTTCAGCCAGCACACACACAATGGGCCAAATGGCCTCTATCTGTACCACAGCTTTGAGGTTTTTACTCTGATAGTTGGAGTTTGTTTCTGATGATAATAGCCTCTAAGGGACTGGAGTTTAACATTCTAGATATTGGTGAAATAAATCAGCTGTTTTAAACACGTTGTAGATTTTTGTCTTTCCCACCTGAGTGTTTAACATCATCTGGCTGGAGCTCAGAAAAGACAATCTCACCTCATAGAATCCGAGAATTTACAGTACGGGGAGGCCATTCGGCCCATCGAGTCTGTACCAGCCCTTGGAAAGAGCATCTGACCGAAGCCCACACCTCACCCTATCCCCGCAACCCCACCTAATCTTTTTGGCCACGAAGGGCAATTTAACACAGTCAATCCACCTAACCTGCACATCTTTGGACTGTGGGAGGAAAGCGGATCACCCGGAGGAAACCCACGCAGACAAGGGGAGAACTTGCAGACTCCGCACAGACAGTGACCCAAGCCGGGAATCAAACCCGGGTCCCTGGCGCTGTGAAGCAACAGTGCTACCCACTGTGCTACCGTGCTGCCATTGCATCCAAGCTCCCGGATTGTTGGCCTTCTCTCCGGGTAAGATTCTGTTTGTCTCTTGTATTTCACTGAAACAGGGCAGAGACCTGATTGAAGGTATTCAAACATGGGAGTTCTGGGAAAGACGGGCAAGGAAATGGGAGGTAGCAACATGTTCAAAGAGTTTGGAGAGGAGAGGGAGGTTGAAGATGGGGCAGTAATTTGGAAGGATGGCAGGGTCAAGGGTTTGATTTATTGAGGAGGGGGTGATGATGGCAGATTTGAAGGACAGAGGGACAGTACCTGAAGAGAGAGAAATGTTGACAATATCCGTGGACACAGGGTAGTTGGCTGATCAGTAGCTCAGTGGGAATAGGGTCGATGGAGCAGGAGCTGGGTCTCATGGACAAGATGAGCTCTGAGAGGGCATGAGGGGAGATGGGAGAGAAACTAGAGAATGATGTGGGTTCAGGGCTCGGGAAAGGATGAAATTTAGAGACAGTTTGGTCCAGTGGGCACGTGGAAGGGAGGGAAGCAGCAGAGGCAGCTGATCGGATTGACTCAATCTCAGTCACAAAGAAGCTCCACAAGCTCTTCACACTTCTTGTTGGAGGTGAGGATGGAAGAGACAGGGGAGAGCGAGAGAACTTCAAAAGGAACAAACTTGTGTCAGAGATATTAGAAAGTTTCAACACACTGCGTATTTAACACAAATCTAATTTATTTAACTTTTAGCCAGAATGTTAGCCCCTGTAAATGGGCTGGAGTTTGTTATCAGCAGAAAGAGACCCAAATGAACATGGTTCAGTTCTGAATGTGAGTTAACAGCAAAATCCAATCACTGTGGTTACTTGTGGCCTCTTTGGTGTTTCAGCAGGTGGGATGACTGAGTGAATCCCTTCCCACACTCTGAGCAGGTGAATGGTCTCTCCCCAGTGTGAATTCGCTGATGTACACTGAGGTTAGATGATTGTCTGAACCCAATTCCACACTGAGAGCACCTAAATGGTCTCTCGTCAGTGTGAACACGTTGATGGCTCATCAGATCCCCAGACCTTTTATAGCATTTCCCGCAGTCTGGACATTGGAACGGTCTCTCCCCATTGTGAACTCGCTGGTGCTGCTCCAGGTTGGATGACTGAGTGAATCCCTTCCCACACTTGGAGCAGGTGAATGGCCTCTCCCCAGTGTGAACGCGCTGGTGTCTCAGCAGGGCCGATGACTGAGTGAATCCCTTCCCACACTTGGAGCAAGCAAATGGCCTCTCCCCAGTGTGAACTCGCTGATGTACACTGAGGTCAGATGATCGTCTGAACCTATTCCCACAGTGAGAGCACATAAACGGTTTCTCATCAGTATGAACACGTTGATGGCTGATCAGTTCTCCGGGGCTTTTATAGCACTTCCCGCAGTCTGGACATTGAAATGGTCTCTCCCCACTGTGAATTCGCTGGTGACTCAGCAGGGCCGATAACTCAGTGAATCCCTTTTCACACTTGGAGCAGATGAATGGTCTCTCCCCAGTGTGACTGCGTCGATGAGTTTCCAGCTGGGATGGGGAAATGAATCCTTTCCCACAGTCCGCACATTTCCACGGTTTCTCCTCCGTGTGACTGCATTTGTGTTTCATGAGGCCTGATGATTGAGCGAATAATCGTCCACACACACAACACGTGTACGGTTTCTCCCCACTGTGAACGATGCTTTTTCCTTCCATGTTCAAAGTACGATGATATTCAGGATACGATAAATTGAGGACTCTGTCAGATCCTGATGTGATGTTTGGTTTGAGTTTCCTAACTTTGAAGCCTCCCCTTCGAACACCCTGTGAAACTGATTGAAAACAGAAAATAGGGAGTGAGAGAGAACCCACAAAAACACAAAGGCAGGTTGTGAAATGGAGCTGAATGAATCGGGATATTTGTGGGGCCGGCTCTGGGAAAAAGTGACCATGAAAACTGCTGGATTGTCACAAAAACCCAACTGGCCTCTTTGGGAGGAGAGCGAAAGAGGTGAAGAGGGATTTTGTATATTTACAAGACATATCGCAGAGTAGTTGGCAAAGCAACTTCGATGTTGAGCTTCATAAACAGCAATATTGATACCAAAACTATGCTTCTGGTGGCACAGTGATTAGCACTGCTGCCTCACAGCGCCAGGGACTAGAGTTCAATCCGGCCTTGGTGAGTGTCTGTGTGGTGTTTGCACTTTCTCCCCGTGTCTGCGTGGGTTTCCATCCGGTGCCCAGGTTTCCTCCAACAGTCCAAAGAAGGGAAAGTTAGGTGGATTGGTCTTGATAAATTGCCCGTTAGTGTCCAGGGATGGGCAGGTTAGGTGGGACTATGGGGTTACAGGGACAGGGTAGCAGTGTGGGCCTAGGCAGGGTGCCCTTTCAGAGAGTTGGTGCAGACCCAATGGGCCAAACGGCCCCCTTCTGCACTGTAGGAATTCTATGGTTCTAATTCTATTCTATGAATCTTTATAAAGCTCTGGTCGCCACTCTTCAGGAAGGATGTGAAGGTTCTTGGAGAAGGTTCAGAGGAGATTTACCAAATGGTTCCAGCAAAGGAGGTTGAGGGGAGATTTGATTCAGGTACACAAGGTTATGCCAGGATTTGTTCGGGTGGACAAAGATAATCTGTTTCCATTCACTGATTGTACAAGCAGTCGGGACACAGATTGAAAGTTTTGGGTAACACCTGGATTGAACAATATAAGATCCTGAGGGGTCTTGACAGGGTGGATGTGGAGAGGATGTTTCCTCTTGTGGGAGAATCTGGAACAAGGGGGTCACTGTTGCAAAGTGATGGGTTACCCATTTCTTGAGGGTTGCAAGACAGGGGGTGGCATAGTGTTCAGCACTGCTGCCTCACAGCACCAGGGACCCGGGTTCAATTCTCACCCTGACTGTGTGGAGTTTGCACTTTCTCCCTGTGTCTGTGTGGGTTTCCTCCGGGTGCTCAGTTTCCTCCCACAGTTCAAAGATGTGCAGCTGAGGTTGAATCGGTTAGGATTGCATTCGCTAGAGTTCAGAAGAATGAGGGGGGATCTCATAGAAACCGATAAAAAGTGGGTGGTGCAGTGGTTAGCACTGTTGCCTCATGTCGCCGAGGACCCGGGTTCCACCCCGGCCCCGGGTCACTGTCTGTGTGGAGTTTGCAAACTTTTTGAAACTTTTAAAAATAACTTTAGAGTACCCAATTCATTATTTCCAATTAATGGGCAATTTAGCGTGGTCAATCCACCTATTCTGCACACCACTGGGTTGTGGGGTCGAAACCGATGTTCCCGACGGGAAGAACGTTCAAACTCCACATGGACAGTGACCCAGAGCCGGGTTCGAACCTGGGACCTCAGCGCTGTGAGGCAGTAGTGGGACTCACTGCGCCACCGTGCTGCCAGGTGACTCTGACATTTTTGTCTAATCTCGCCTTGTAATTTAACTCCGGGAGGATTCAGATATCACTCAGGTAAATCTGTGCTACACTCCCTCCGAGGTCATTCTATCCTTCCTCAGGTTTGTTGCCCAGAACTGAACACAGTTCTCCAGGTTTGGTCTAACCAGGGTTTGTGAATCTCGGGGCTTTTCCAGTCACACTGAGACCTGAAATCTTCCCTCACAGACAGAACAGACAAACCTTTTACCTTCCACACCCAGATGCTGCTGATATTCAGGTTCTGATGAATCGAGTGACTGTCAGTTCGCGATGTGACGTTTGGTTTGTGTTTCCCGTCTGTTAAACCTCCACTTCCAGTATCCTGTAAATTTACAGAAACCTCACTGTCAGTTTAGGATAGAAATTCACAACATTCTCTCCTCATCAACTTTGATTAAATGTATTCCTGGAGGTTTGATCACATGACCTGCCCCCATCCTCCAGCCATTAATCGGTCAACACATCCATCCTTGTGACACACTGCCTTCCTCGGCCAATTGGGAAGCAAGAGGACTCATTACCTTACAGGACAGTGATTGACTGTCAGCCAAACAACCTTTATCCCATTTTCAATATTTTTATATCCGCTGAAAAGAAATGTTCAAAAATCTTCTTTACTGTCCCAATGATTTTCCAATCACCCAGGTATGAATCTCACCAAGGCAGAAGGTAAAATTTGAATTCATTGAAAGTTTACTGATGCCCATGAAACCATTGTCAATTGTTGCAAAGACCCACCTGGTTCACTCCTGTCCTTCAGTGAAGGAAATCTTCTGTCCTTACCTGGTCTGGCCTACAGATTCACAGTCAGCTTGTTGACCTTTAAAATGGTCTGAGATGCACTCAGTTCAGGGGCAATTAGGGCTGGTCAGTGAATGCTGGCCCAGCCAGCGACACCCACATCCCGGGAATGAATAGAAAAGAAAATCTGCCATCCTTACCTGGTCTGGCCGACACGATTCCAAACCACAGCAATGTGGTTGGCTCTTTAAATGCCCTCCGAGATGGCCGAGCCAACCACTCGGTTTAAGGGAAATTAGGGATGGACAATAAATGTTGGCCCAGCCAGTGACTCCCACAAATAATTAAAATAAAATCCCGGAGACTCCAGTCAGTCAATCCGGGAGAGTTGGCAACCGGTCCAGGCTCGCAGCACATAATAATAATAATCACGTATTGTCACGAGTAGGCTTCAATGAAGTTACTGTGAAAAGGCCCTGGTCGCCACATTCCGGCGCCTGTTCGGGGAGGCTAGAACGGGAATGGAACCCGCACTGCTGATCTTGTTCTGCATTGCAAGCCAGCTGTCTTAGCTCACTGTGCTAAACCAGCCCCTTCCCTGCGGCACATTGTCCTCTGTAAAGATGGCGGCCGGTAACCTGGGCCTGTCACCGCTCAGCTCTCACTCTCTTCGGTGCTGCTTAAGACTGGACCATTTTCCTCGGGAGTTGAAGCCTCCACAGGGTATTTATGAAGCCTCCTGGCTCACTCCGCAGCTTCTATTCCTCCCCGGCCACCCACCGGCTCCAATCCTGAAAGTCGATCGATTGTTTCTTTCCGGCTCCTCGCACCGTCAACGACAACCTGAACTGAGCATGCGCCCGTCACCGCCCGAACGGCGCATGTTCCAGTCACAGCCGGACTCTGCGCATGTGCGAGAAGCTTCTGTCATGTGGATAGAGCACATTCTCAACTGCTACACATGTTGGGTCATGAACCCACTATTTAAATGGATATGTTTGATGTAAATTATGCTTTGTGCGCTGATTACGATTAGTAACATTGGGCCAAAGCAACACCCACATCCCAAGAACAAATAAAGGAAAGTTGGCAGTTAGAAAGGCAAATGCAATGTTCGCATTCATTTCAAGAGAGCTACAATATAAGGTGAATGGGGATGAGAAACATATCAGCCATGATCGAATGGCAGAGCAAATCGAAAACTCGATGGGCTGAATGGCCTAATTCTGCTTCTCTATATTTTTTTTAAATGAGGGGATCTCATAGAAACATTTGTAAAAAATTGTTGGAATCCATCCCAGACCCTGGATCCAGATCAATTGATTCTTGGAGGAGACTTCAATTGTGTTCTGGACCCTAAATGGACTGGTCCAAGCTGATTCAACCGCTACAAAAACATGAAAAAGGAATGAAACCAGACGGACCACCCAGCATCGACCCAGGCACTAGAAACGACAACGGCAAACCCAGCAAAAGATTTTCAAAAACTGTTCCCATCAGTAGATTGTAAAAGGATTATGGGACACAGATTTAAGATTGTGAACAAGATCTACAGGGGAGATAGGAGGTAGACATTTTACACAGTGAGTGATAATGATATGGAACTCAATGCTTACACACAAAGGTCGATAATCTCCAGGTCCTGGTAATTCGAACAGTGCTGTCAGAATTTGATGTGAGGATTGGTTGTGAGTTTCCTGTCTGCGAATCCCTTTCTAAGCCCCTGTGAAAGAAGTTTACAAAGGCATCACTGTCAGTCCAGAAATAAAATTCAGGAAAGATAAACGTTTCTCCTGGTTTGAATTTGCTGTGTGTAAATCCTCCCCTACTAACCCCCTGTAAAAGGAGTTTCCAAAATTAATCATCATCAGTCCAGGATAGAAATTCACAACATTCTCCCCTCCTGCTTATGGGTCCAAGGTGACCGCTCATGCCCCCCCCCCCCCCCCCCCCGCTGCACACTGACCCTCTTATCATCGTAAGAAGTCTGACAACACCAGGTTAAAGTCCAACAGTGAATCACCTGAGGAAGGAGCAGTGCTCCGAAAGCTTGTGTTTGAAACAAACCTGTTGGACGTTAACCTGGTGTTGTCAGACTTCTTACTGTGCTCACCCCAGTCCAACGCCGGCATCTCCACATCATGCCTCTTATCATCAGCAGTCTCCTGATTTGAGGGTGACGTCTCATCAGGGCTGAGATTTCTACCCTGGGGCTTCATGTGGCTGAACAGAGCCGCAGAGCTTTGGACGCATGGAACAGAATGTCTAATAAGACAGTGAAATCCGGAGAGCAGGATTGGCTTCCTTTTCTTTCCATCTCTGCCACCGCTTTGCATCATCAATAAGACATTGGGACTGAAAGACTAATCCAGTTTGATGGACAAGTTGTCTCCATTCTGAACAATAGGGAACAAGCTCCTCCCACTCATTGAAACATCGCCCCGACAAAGACGACAAACACGCATGCGCCCTGCACATCCAATAAAGATGGCGGCCGTTAACCCGAGCCCAACATGAGGAGCTGCAGCTCCGCTCGATACAAACGGGGTCCCGGAAACTCTCTTTGAAAATTGCAGCTTACAACAGCTTTTCACAACGTTTCCACCCACCCCCAAGATCTCTCGCTTCCTCCATATTGTTCAACGCCCCTTACCAATTTCCTATCTGAAGACACAGCCCTTCTCCTTCGCCATCACCCACACTACGTATGCTTCAATCACAGCGGGCCCCGCCCCTCATTCACTGCGATTGGTTGGAGGACCAGCTGCTCCTCCAGTACCACCCCACCACTTCCTATTGGTCTGGAGCTGCCGTCAATCACCAGGGCATTGTATTGACTACAGGCAGCCACAGGCTCAGGCTGACTGGCTGATTGTCCAATAATAACAGTGAGAGTCTCAGTGGGACAATCAGACAATAATAGTGGAGATGGGGCCCAGAGGAGAAACAGCAAAGGATTCATTCATTTTGAGAGGAACAAACACCGTGTCTGTTCCAATTAAGTCAGACTGCAGTATGTGAGTGAACACATCTTTGGATCCAGTGTAGAATCATAGAATCCCTACAATGCTGAAGGAGGCCATTCGGCCCAGTGAGTCTACACCGACCCTCTTAGAGATCACCCCACCTTGGCCAATCCCCCACCCTAACTCTGTAACCCCACCCAGGGACAATTTAGCACAGCCAATCTACCTAACCTGCATATCTTTGAACTGTGGGAGGAAATCTTCGCAGCCACGGGAAAAATGTGCAAACTCCACACAGTGACCCAAGGTCGGAATCGAACCCAGGTACCTGGTGCTTGAGGCAACAGTGCTAACTACTGAGCCACCCCCATAACCCTGTCATGATTAGACAATAACCTGCCTGTTATTCCAATTCTGGTGCATGTTACTCTTTTACTATTATCGTTAGACAATAACATGCCTGTTATTCCAATTCTGGTGTACGTTACTCTGTCACTTATTATTAGACAACAACCTATCTGATATTTCAATTCTGATGTGTGTTACTCTGTTACTGTTATCATTAGACATTAATAGGAGGGCAAGATGCAAGGTAGCAATGTTATTTTGAAGTTTCTGTGTTACAATGAGTGTCACTGGGAGGTGTGTGATAAAATAGGAATGGAAACATCATGACAAAGGGTGGCACAGTGGCAGTGGTTAGCACTGCTGCCTCACGTGCTGAGGACCCAGGTTCGATCCCAGCCCCGGGTCACTGCCGTGTGGAATTTGCACTTTCTCCCCATGTCTCCGTGGGTCTCACCCCCACAACCCAAAGATGTGCGGGTTAGGTGGATTGGCCATGCTAAATTGCCCGTAGTGTAAGGTTAATGGGGGGATTGTTGGGTTACAGATATACGGGTTACGTGGGTTTAAAGTAGGGTGATCATTGTTCGGCACAACATTGAGGGCCGAAGGGCCTGTTCTGTGCTGTACTGTTCTATGTTCTATGTGCAGACTCGGTGGATTGGCCACTCTTTTGAGGTCCACCAACAAAATAGAACAAAGGAAACAAACTTAGGGACAAAGCAAAAAGGGCCGCTCCAGTTAGAGGCACTGCCCGAACGTAACAAAGATCAGCAGAAACTTAAAAAGATCCAAAGACAGTGCAATTAAAGGGGTCAATAAAGCACCCCAACCCCTGCAGGGCCCACCGGGCATGGCAGACTTTGATGGTGCCCATGGACACTGCATACTCCTTTTCTAGGGACACCCAGCTGCGAATGTAGCTGCGGAAAAGGGGCAAACAGTCTGGTCAGAAGACCTCCTCGGTCGCCCGCTGCCTGGATCTATAAATGACACGCTTCGCCAGGCCCAGAGCAGGTTCATAAGAAGGTAAGTGGAGCTTTTTCACAACACCAAAGTCTGCACTGGGAGTGCCAGCTTCGGATTGGTCATGCTAAATTGCAGCTTAATTGGAAACAAATAATTGGCTACTCTAAATTTATAATTAATAATAATAATACCTCTGCGACAATTTTGGTGTTTTCAAGTTTACAATCTCCTGCTGCAACCTTCGGCTGGAAAGATATCAGAAGCTTTGGAAGCATCTGGAAAAGGACATTACAATGGTCATAAATGTTAGTCGAGGTTAGAAATTAAAATCACACAAACATTTATCGTGGTTTGAGTTTGCTGGGTGCAAATCCTCCCCTAACTCCCGTTAAAAATGTTTCCAAAATCCGTCACTCTTTCGAGTCCAGGATAGAACTTCCAAACATTCTCTCCCCTTGTTGCCAGTCCCAGGATTACTTAATGTGGGTTACACTTGCTTTGGAGGCAGTTCAGTGAAGTTTCACTGGTCTGATTCCTGGGGTGGGAGAGTTTGTTTTATGGAGCAAGACTGAGCCTGTTTGGTCTGTACCCGATGGAGATTAGAAGAATGAGAGGTGATCTTATTGAAACATCTAAGATTCTGAGGGGTTTTGATGAAAGAATATTTCCCACATGGGGATTCAAGAACTAAGGGGGGCAGTTTAAAGATAAGAGTTCTCCAATTTGACACTGAGATAAGCAGAAATGTCTTCCCTCAGAGGGTCATCAGTCTGTGGATAAAAGCAAATTACTGCGGATGCTGGAATCTGAAACAAAAACAGAAAATACTGGACAATCTCAGCAGGTCTGACAGTATCTGTGGAGAGAAAAGAGAGCTCACATTTTGGTCTGGCTGACTCTTTGTCAAAACTGAGTTTGTGGAATTCTCTTTCTCAGAGAGGAATGGTGCTGGCTCACTGAATATACTCAAGGCTAAGTTAGGCTTTTTTTTATCTACTGGGGAGTCAAAGGTTTTTTGGGGAAGGCAGGAAAATGTGATTAAGGGCACATGCGGATCAGCCATGCTTTATTGAATTGCAGAGCAGGGTCAATAGAACATAGAACAGTACAGCACAGAACAGGCCCTTCGTCCCTCGATGTTGTGCCGAGCCATGATCACCCTACTCAAACCCACGCATCCACCCTATACCCGTTACCCAAGAACCCCCCCCTTAACCATTACTTATCCTTTACAGTAGGCCGCATGACCGTTCCCTGCTGCTAATTCTGATGTGATTATTCTTCTGTTCTTCGGATTGCCAGACATGGCAGCAGCACCTTCCCCCTCTGGAGGGGCCTGTCAATCATCGACACAATGATTTTCTCTCCTGGTCACCGGGATCCTGAAGCACCGCCTCTGTTACGTCATCAATGTGGTTCCTCAGCCGCGCCGCTAAACAAAGATGGCGGCCGTGGAACTGGGCCTGATACCGGATACAAGCTGGCAGCTGCAAACGCGGGATTTGCAGGGTCTGATTCCGGCCTTGTGAGCAGCAGGAAGTGTTTACGAAGCCTTCACTCCCTCCCCACCCCGACTCCCGGCTCCATTCCTCCCTCCGCCTCACCGACTCTCACCGCCCCAAACAGCCGCTCCCGCACTCGCAGATCTCGGAGCAAAGTGATACTGCGCATGCTCCAGTTACAGCCCAGCATTGCGTCTGCGCACTGGGAACCTGTAACGTGATAGGGCACATTCACAGCCGCATGGAATGATGGGTAATAGCCGGACCATTGAAACTGCAAACAGTAAATACAAAATAACTTGGTTACCAATTGATAAACATAATCAAGCAAATTATTGTCAATGGGTATTCTGCTATTCTCCATTTCTCGAAATGATTGAATGCTGCTCTCCTGTGGAACAATGCAAATCTTAAGGTGTTTTTTCCCCATAGGTCCTTCCTCTCTCCTCCCCAGAAGATGCAAACAGTTGCTGAGTTCAATCCCGGAATCAGTAATTCCTCCATCTTCTTCCCTCTTACTCGTGATACTGAATGTTCAGTGTTTTCTAGAATGATCCAGCACAGATGGCAGTCACTGGGCACATCATTTCTGCATGGACTCTGGACAAGAGCTACCAATTTTCCTGGTTAAATTCCATTTGCCACTGTACTGCCCTTATGACCAGTCCATCTGTATCATCCCGTAATTTAAGGTTTTTGTCCTCGCGAGTTACCACGCCAACAATTTCCCATCTGCAAACTTATCGATCATACCTTCACATATTTCAAGTCCACGATTTTATATATAATCACTATTGGTGGCTGAGGATGCACCGGATCTCCATCAGCACCTGAACCTGTGATTCCTTCCTGCAAGACAATCGAGAGCTTTAATTGCTCTGGAGAAACAATGCTGAAAAAGCTGATGTGCTGGTCAAGGCTAATAACTGGGTGCTGCCTTGCCTGTCTCTGAATTTACTCCACTCCTGTTCACTCCCCACTTATAAGCATTGACCATAATGACTAGCAAGAGTTTGCTGCCAATCAGTCACCATCGTGACAATGTGCCTATCAAACTGCATCATTAAGGCGGCACGGTAGCACATTGGTTAGCACCGTTGCCTCACAGCGCCAGGGTTCTGGGTTCAATTCCCGCTTGGGTTAGGTTACTGTCTGTGCGAGTCTGCACATTTTCCCCGAAAGACTTGCTGGTTAGGTGAATTGGTCATTCTGAATTCTGACGAATAGGCGCTGGAGAGTGGCGACTCGGGCATTTTCACAGTAACCTCATGGCAGTGATAATGTACGCCTACTTGTGACAATAATAAAGGTTATTATTATTACATTTGAATTCCAACACCTCAATGAAGAGGCAGAGAGTGGTAGAGAGGGATCTCTGCCAAACATCTGCGGGTCGAGAAACACCTTCTCCAATCGCAGAAAGACCACAAGAGAAAACATATGACCCTGAGTAGATGTTATCCTCGAAACGAGGAACAACTGACAACTGAACAACAGAGGAGGAGCAGGTCATGAGGGTGTGACAGTCAATGTAACTTTCTGCGTTTGAATGGTTCAGCTGGAATTCCATCCTTGCCGGGTGGTTCTGATTGCTCAGCAATCAATGGCCTTTCCCAGTTCAAGTGATGAGGATTCCTTGTCCAACTCAATCATGATAGGAAGTTGCAGGAGAGTCAAACAGAGACCGCGAGGTGTCCGTCTCACAGGGGTACAGCTTACAGTCGTGTTCAACCCAGCAGGACATGTTCACATCTGGTGGTGAGAACTTCACCATACTCCATAATCAGGGTGGCATGGTAGTGCAGTGGTTAGCATTGCTGCCTCACGTCGCTGAGGTCCCTGGTTCGATCCAGGCACCGGTTACTGTCCGTGAGAGTTTGCACATTCTCCCCGTTTGTCTGGGTTTCGCTCCCACAGCCCAAAAATGTGCAGAGTAGCTGGATTGGCTTTGCTAAATTGCCCCTTAATTGGAAAAAATGAATTGGGTACTGTAAAAAAAAATTTAAATCCATAATCAAAGGCAGTTCAGACTTCTTGTCAAAAGCAAATTACTGTGGATGCTGGAATCTGAAACCAAAAGAAATATGAAACTATCTTTGGTTTCAGATTCCTTGACGTAGGTTGCTCCAGTGTTTATTTGCACAGCATCTCCATCTTTTACACAATGGTCTTGGCAACGTTCAAGTCCCAAGTGATGCACTGTTCTAGCTCTTGGGTTTATGTTGGACATCGGGTCGGCTTTGGTTTTTGCTTCAACGACAGATGTCATCTCTGCTGAGTGGGTCTCAAACCAGTCTTTGTTGTGGGTTCCACCTTTACCAAATGTTGCTGCTGCTGTGTCAGAAATGATTCAACTCAGCGACTTCCAATCTTCATCAGTAATAATGTTGATTGATTAAGTTTCTATTTATGAGCCTGTGAAATACTTTACAGTTTTATTTCATGTTGATAATTTAATTTCATATTGGTGGTGTCACAGTGAAGAATGTGTAAGTCAGAAAGAATTGTCAGCAAGGATTAATCAGCATTTTCCACTTGGAGATCAGTTAAATGTTTCAGAAACTGAATTATAGATTTTGCACCAAAGACTATTTAAGATTAAAGTAAAAGTTCATAACGCTATTGCAAGTGTGTTCCTGGGAAAGAACTTGAATAAAGAGGAAAGAAGTTTTTAAAAAGAGACACTGCAGCCCCAAAAATCAGTGACGAATCCAGAATATTAAACTGCAGCCAGTTATAGGGATTGTTGACGTCAGCAGACATAACCAAATATTGTAAGACTATCAATCTATCAATAGGGGCAGCACGGTAGCATTGTGGATAGCACAATCGCTTCACAGCTCCAGGGTCCCAGGTTCGATTCCGGCTTGGGTCACTGTCTGTGCGGAGTCTGCACATCCTCCCCGTGTGTGCGTGGGTTTCCTCCGGGTGCTCCGGTTTCCTCCCACAGTCCAAAGATGTGCAGGTTAGGTGAATTCGCCATGCTAAATTGCCCTTAGTGTCCAAAATTGCTCTTAGTGTTGGATTGGGTTATGGGGATAGGGTGGAGGTGTTGCCCTTGGCTAGGGTGCTCTTTCCAAGAGCCGGTGCAGACTCGATGGGCCGAATGGCCTCCTTCTGCACTGTAAATTTTATGAAATCTTTTATGTGATTAACAGCAGCAATAACAGCAGAATCTCGTCTCATCAGTCACTGAAGAATCTGGTGATGTGTCAAGAGGTTAAGTGACTGAGAGTATCTCTTCTCACATACAGAGCAGATGAACGGTCTTTCCCCAGTATGATTACGTTGGTGTGCAATGACAATGGATGAGAATGGATGACTGCCTGAAATTCTTCCCACAATGAGTACAAGTAAGTGGATTCTCCGCTGTGTGTATTTGCTTGTGTGTCAGAAAGCTGGATGAATGAATGAATCCCTTCCCGCACAGAGAGCAAGTGAACAGTCTTTCCCCAGTCTGAACATGTTGGTGTACCTTGAGGTTAGATGACCGCCTGAACCTCTTTTCACAGTGGGTGCAGCTGAATGGCCTCTCCTCAGTGCGACTGTGTCGATGATTTTCCAGCTTAGATGAACCATTTCGCCCAGTCCTCACATTTCCACACTTTCTCCATGGTGCCGGTGTCCTTGTGTCTCTCCAAGTTGGATGATCAGTTGAAGCCTCGACCACAAAGAACACATACACGGTGCAGGGGAGGGCAATGTACAGGAGAGCGAAAGACATAGGGGACTGTATAGGAAGGGGCACAGATAGGCGCTTCTGTGGACAGGAAAGAGACTCCAGGATGGTATGTTGCCTCCCTGGTGCCAGGATCCAGGATGTCTCTGAACGATACAGGACATCCTGAAGGGGGACGGAAAACAGCCACTGGGATCTCTTCCGGGGCAGGTGTGACCTGCACAAGAAGGATGTGTTGCATCTAAATTGGAGAGGTGCCAATATCCTGGCTGGGAGATTTGCTGGAGTCACTCGGGAGGATTTAAACTAGTATGTCGGGGGGGGGGGGGGGGGGGGGGGGGGGGGGAACCAGAGCGATAGCGTAGAAGGTGTAATAACTATGGGGAATCGGAGAACAAAAATAAGAGAACAACATCACCCTGTCTGCTCAAACATAGTGGTTTGAAGAGTACTTGTTTCAATGCCAGAAGTATAGCGGGGAGGCAGATGAACTTAGAGCACTTATTAGTACTTGGAATTACGATGTTGTAGCTATCACAGAAATATGTGTAAAGGAAGGGTAGGATTTTCAGCTGAACATTGGAGGATATAGATGCTTCAGGAGAGATAGAGAGGGATGTAAAAGGGGTGGGGAAGTAGCATTACTGGTTAAGGAGAATATTATTATATTATGAGGGGAAATATACCGTAAATGGCAAAACTCCTGGGAATATAGAAAGTCAGAGTTCTCTGTGTTGCATGTGCACAGATCTTTGAAGTTGGCATCACAAATGGATAAGATAGTCAAGAAAGCAGACAGAATGCTTGCCTTCCTTGGACGGGGCATCAAGTATAAAAACTGGCAAGTTATGCTGCAGTTGCATAGAACCTTGTCAAGGCCACACTTGGAATATTGTCCACAAATCTGGTCGCCACAGTACCAGAAGGATGTGGAGGCTTTGGAGAGGGTGCAGTGGAGGTTTACCAGGATGTTGCCCAGTCTGGAGTGTGTTAGCTATGTGGAGAGACTGAATAGACTTGGACTGTTTTCGTCAGAAAGACGGAAGATGAGGGGGGACCTGAGAGAGGTCGACAAGATTATTTTCTTTTTTTTTTAAACTTTTTTTTTCTTTATAAATTTAGAGTACCTAATTAATTTTTTTCCAATTAAGGGGCAATTTAGCGTGTTCAATCCACCTACCTTGCACATCTTTGGGTTGTGGGGGCGAAACCCAAGCAAACATGGGGAGAATGTGCAAACTCCACACGGACAGTGACCCAGAGCTGGTATCGAACCTGGGACCTCAGCGCCGTGAGACTGCAGTGCTGACCTACTGAGCCACCGTGCTGCCCAGAGGTCGACAAGATTATGAGGGGCATGGATAGAATGGATGGGCAGGCACTCTTTCCTAGTGTGGAGGGACCAGTAGACAGGGGGCATAGGTTAAAGGTCCCTGGTGCAAAGTTTAGAGATGTGCGAGGCAGTTTTTTTATGCAGAGGATGGTGAGTGCCTGGAATGCATTGCCAGGGGAGGTTGTGGAAGCAGATATGTTAACGGCGTTCAAAAGGCATCTTGACAAACACATGGATAGGATGGGGATAGGGATACGTCACAAGTAAGTGCTGAGGGTTTTGGCAAAGGTTGGTATCATGACCAGTACAGGCTTGGAGGGCCAAAGGGCCTGTTCCTGTGCTGTATTGTTTTTTGTTCAAAGACACAGTTCAATGTGTGAGAAATAGTTCACGTGTTCGGAATGTGGATGACGTTGTAACCGATGGTCTAACCTTTCGAACAATATGTCATCATGCTCGAAGAAACCTTGGAAATCTTGGGATTGTGGAATAGATTTAATCAGACCTGGAGATTCATCGACATGTTCACACTGCGGAGCGACCGTTAATGTTCTCCGTGTGTGGGAAGGGATTCACTCAGTTCACCAGCCTCACTTCATCATGGTCAATCTGTACTGGACTGTTACCAAGTGCAATGTATCTTTCCTGAAGTTTGGTGGCCAGTACGGAACACAGTTCATGCAGCAAGTGAGGAAAAGACAGCAGGAATTTCTCTAATCTGTGATTTACAAGGACACATTCTCCTGTTCCCAGCAGTTACGTTTCTTCAGCAATTTCCTCATTTTCCCCAAAACTACCCAGTCTGTTAATTCTATTATTTCTGATAATTCCATTACTGCAGCTATAAACATCACACATTAGAATTTAATCTGTACCATTATTTACTCTGGTTTAAGTTTATGTTGAGGTTAATAACAGACAAACTCTGTCTTCTCCCCCATCCGATTAGAGTTTCCAATGAGTGGATTCTGTGGAATGGAATGTCTGATCAGCGTTTCCACGGTGACCTGTCTGCAGTGAAGGACTGTCTTATCAGCGTTTCCATGGTTACCTGTCTGCAGTGAAGGAATGTCTTATCAGCGTTTCCATGGTGACCTGTCTGCAGTGAAGCGCCTACTTGAGTTTCTAACTCAGACTAAACTTCTCTCTCCCATAACACACATCATATCAGACCTTGGATGTCACTGTATTTCAGCCAATGTATCCAAAACCCTAAAAGGAGTTCAGATACACAAATGTTTAAATGTGGGAGGACAAGTTGATAAAGTGTTTAAAAAACACATGGGATCCAAGGTTTTATAATTCTGGGTGTGGAGTACAAAAGGACAGAGGTCATGTAAACCTGGTCAAATCATTGGTTGGGCTGCAGTTGGAATATTTGATCAGGTTTTGGGGATCTTACACCAGGAAGGATATCAAGGTCATGGAGAGGGTGTAGAAGAGATTCACAGAGCTGATCCCAGGGAAGAGAGGCTTTAGTTACCAGGAGGGATTAGAGAAACTGGGGCTCTTTTCATTCGAACAGAGGCTGACTGGAGATCAGAGGGAGGGGGTTTGATTCCGCCCTTGGGTGACTATGTCGAGTTTGCACTTCCTCCCTGTGTCTGCGTGGGTTCCTTCCGGGTGCTCCAGTTTCCTCCCACAGTTCAAAGACGCGCAGCCTTGGTGGATTGGCCATTCTAAAAGATTTCCCCTGAGTGTCCAAAGGTTAGGTGGGTTTCTGGGGATAGGGTAGAGGAGTGGTCCTGAGTGGGGTGCCGTATTGGAGGGTCGATGCAGACTTGATGGGCCGAATGGCCTCGTTCTGCACTGAAGGGATTCGATGGAACAGAAAAAGGTTCACATGAAATATCAATCAGACTGTACAACAATGTTCAGGACTCTCACTGGCCCGTGTGGGATGGGGGGGAGGGTGCGGTGTGTGTGTGGTGGGAGGGGGGGGGGGGGAGCAGTGGAAGAACTGGTGATGGTTTCTCTTATCTCTGAATGAAATGTTATTTTTTAAGTGATGGGTGTCTGTACTGGAAAATCTGAGTACCAAGTGCCGACTTGAACCATTCTCCAATCAGTTACAGCACAGCTCCCTCTACATTGCCCCATGAAACACTCCCAAGGCTGATACAAAATGGTGTTAGATGCAGAGTAAATCTCCCTCCATGCTGTCCTCATCAAACACTCCCACAATAGGTACAGTACAAGTTTGGATACAACGTATATCCTCCTCTGCACTGTCCCCATCAAACACTCCCAGGACAGGTACAGCACAGGGTTAGACACAGAAGATATCCCTTTGTACATTGTCCCAGTCAAACACTCCCAGGACAGATACAGCACGGGGTTAGATACAGAGTAAAGCTCCAGTTACACTCTTATAATCAAACACTGCCCGGTGCAGATACACAGGCAGGTTAGCAAAACCATCCCTGGATGCCAAGGCTATGAGAGAAGGATGGAAGGTTTGGGAAGCTGGGACTATTAAAATTTGGTTTTTGGATCGCAGATTACCCACAAAGTGGAGTGGGGGAATGGGGTTAGATCCAGCTTAAAGCACAAGGTAGATGAATCCGCAGAAACTGATGAATTATATCCCAGGACGTTGTGGGAGGCTAGGAGGGGGGAGGGGGAGGGGGGGGCGGGCGGGGGGGCAGAGGGGGCGGGGGGGGGGGGGGATTGTGGGCTCCCCAGCAGAGATATTTGAATCGTCGACAGCCACAGGTGAGGTGTCTGAAGATTGGAGGGTAACAAATGTTGTGCCTTTGTTTAAGAAAGGCCGCAGGGAAAAGCCTGGGAACTACAGACCGGTGAACCTAACATCCATGGTGGATAAGTTGTTAGAAGGTATTCTGAGAAACAGGATCTACAGGCATTTAGAGAGGCAATGACTGATTAGGGACAGTCAGCATGGCTTTGAGAGTAGAAAATCATGTCTCACAAATTTGGTTGAGTTTTTTAAATAGGTAACCAACAATGTAGATGAGGGCAGTGCAGTCAATGTTGTCGACATGGACTTTAGCAAGGCCTTTGTCAAGGTACCGCATGGTAGGTTGCTGCATAAGGTTAAATCTCATGGGATCCAGGATGAGGTTGCCAATTGGATACAAAACTGGCTTGACGACAGAAGAGAAAGAACGGTTGTAGAGGGTTGTCTTTCAAACTGGAGGCTGGTGACCAGCGGTATGCCTCAGGGATCAGTGCTGGGTCCAATATTATTTGTTGTTTATATTAATGCTTTGGATGAGAATGTAGGAGGCATTGTTAGTAAGTTTGCAAATGACACCAAGATTGGTGGCATAATGACCAGTGAAGGTTATTTAGGATTGCAACAGAACTCGATCAATTGGGCCAGTGGGCCGATGAATGGCAGATGGGAGTTTAATTTTGATAAGTGTGAGGTGATAATCGGGGCAGGACCTACTCAGTTAATGGTAGAACAAAGAGATCTAGGAGTAAAGGTTCATAGCTTCTTGAAAGTGGAGTCACAGGTGGACAGGGTGATGAAGAAGGCATTCGGCATGCTTGGTTTCATTAGTCAGAGCATTGAATACAGGAGTTGGGACGTCTTGCTGAAGTTGTATAATATATTAATAAGACCACACTTGGAATACTGTGTATAGTTCTGGTCCTATTATAGAGCGGATATTATTAAACTAGAAAGAGTGCAGAAAAGATTTACTCGTATGTGACCAGGACTTGATGGTTTGGGTTGAGAGGCTGGATAGACTAGGACTTTTTTCCCTGGAGTGCAGGAGGATTCGGGTGATCTTATGGAGGTCTGTAAAATAATGAGGGGCACAGATAAGGTAGATAGTCAACATCTTTTCCCAAAGGTAGAGGAGTCTAGAACGAGAGGGCATAGGTTTGAGGTGAGAGATATAAAAGGGTCCAGAGAGGAATTTTGTTCACACAGAGGGTGGTGAGTCTCTGGAACAAGCTGCCAGATGCAGTAATAGAGGTGGGTACAACTTTGCTTTTAAAAAGCATTTCAACAGTTATATGGGAAAGCTGGGTACAGACGGTTATGGGCGAAATGCGGGCAATTGGGACTACCTCAGAGGTAAAACTGGGCAGGAGCGTCAAGTTGGGCTGAAGGGCCTGTTTTCATGCTGTAAACCTCTATGACTCTATCCAACTGCAGCAAAACATCCCTACATTTATATTAGATTTCCTTTGCAATAAACAATAATATTCCATTGACCTTCCTGATCACATGCTGTACCTGCAGACTAACGTGGCATCGGGCACCCTGATTCTTCTGTACCTCAGAGTTCTGCAATCTCTCTCCATTTAAATATTATTTATATTAATACTTCCTAACAAAGTGGACAATTGACATTTTCCCAAGTTTGCTCCATCTGTCAGTTTCTTGCCCACTCACTTCACCTGTTTGTAGTCCTTTGCAGTCCTTAAATCCACTTCACAAATTACTTCCCGACCCGTCTTTGAGCCATCAGAAAATTTAGCCGCCAGACATTCAATCCTGTCATCCAACACATTCATACAGATTGTAAATGGTTGGGAGCCCAGCACTGATCCTGGTGACATTCCACTTGTCACATCTTACCCACTCAGAAATGACCCATTTATACCTACTGGCTGCTTCCTGTTCGCTAACCAATTCTCTATTCATGCTGATACCTGTACCAGCCCGTACCAGCCTCCCCGAACAGGCGCCGGAATGTGGCGACTAGGGGCTTTTCACAGCAACTTCATTGAAGCCTACTCGTGACAATAAGCAATTTTCATTTTATTTCCTTTTCAATATGTTACTCCCCACAAAAAGAGCTCTTATTTTGTGGAATAACCTTTGATATGGCACCTTGGGAAATACCTTCTGGAAATCTAGATAAAGCACATCTACAGGTTCCCCTTTATTGACATCTGTTGTTACTTCCTCAAGGAACCTTGATAAATTAGTCAATCACGATTGATTCTCTGAACCCCATTTTCAATCACTGTGTCAAAAGAAAAATCAAATCTCCTCTACCCCTCTGCCAATTACCTCAGATGGACTCACTTTCTGTTAAAGAGCCTGTCAACCCCTCTCACCCACTTTCCCGAAAGTGAACATATTTAATCAGGAAAAGTCCAACAAATTCAAATATTTTCCTGTTAAACATTTATTGACAAAACAGAACATGGTTAAAAAAACTAACAGAAAATGTATTGAGGATCAAAGACAACCAGAGTGACAGGATGTTCACAATGTTCTGGATCCCAAATGGTTTCCCTTTGGCTCCTCTGTACTCTGTTCCCGTGAATCCCCGCTTTGAATACGGGGGACTGAACCCTAGGGGTCACATCATCGCCAGCCTCTGTCACCCCCCCCCCCCCCCGCCCCCGAAACCTGATTGGCTGAAGGTCCAGTTCGCAGTTTAGCACAAGGCTAAATTGCTGGCTTTGAAAGCAGACCAAGGCAGGCCAGCAGCACGGTTCAATTCCAGTACCAGCCTCTCCGAACAGGTGCGGGATGTGGCGACTCGGGGCTTTTCACAGTAACTTCATTTGAAGTCTACCTGTGACAATAAGCGATTTTTATTTCATTTCATTTCAGTCAGGCCTCCAGCACCTTCCTGTCTCTATTAGCGACACCCGTGGCAGTTTCCCAACTGGGAACAGGCCCCGTTATTCTCAGCTAAATTCAGCCCTCAGCTCCATCACCTGGCTGTCATTGACACGAGTAATAGCGACAGAAAGGTGCCCGAGGCTCAAATAGGGAGTCAAAACTTGTGGATTAGGATCTCCGTAAAGGTCAGCAACTTCTTAGAAAATATCAAATTCCCAGTCAACAAATTAAAAGGATCACACGACAGGACTTCAAGTTTTATGACTTTTAATGCAACAAGCTAGAAGCTACTTTAACTTGGAAAACTACACAGTAAACTACAAATTAGAACTTTGCCCTTTTAAATAACCTGGAATCACACTCCACGATTATAGTTACTCTGTCCTGGAAGTCAAAACTTAATTGTCTCAGAACCTGTCCAAAGTGATGATTCATTCCCGAGGAAAGAACTGCTGTTCGTAGTATATATAAATGATTTGGAGGTAAATGTAACTGGTCTGATTAGTCAGTTTGCAGACGACACAAAGGTTGGTGGAATTGCGGATAGCGATGGGGATACAGCAGGATTTAGATCATTTGGAGACTTGGGCGGAGAGGTGGCAGATGGAGTTTAATCCGGACAAATGTGAGGTAATGCATTTTGGAAGGTCTAATGCAGGTAGGGAATATACAGTGAATGGTAGAACCCTCAAGAGTATTGAAAGTCAGAGAGATCTAGGTGTACAGGTCCACAGGTCACTGAAAGGGGCAACACAGGTGGAGAAGGTAGTCAAGAAGTATGCTTGCTTCATGCAATGAAGGCATGATTGCCTTCATTGGCCGGGGCACTGAGTATAAGAATTGGCAAGTCATGTGGCAGCTGTATAGAACCTTAGTTCGGCCACATTTGGAGTATTGTGTTCAATTCTGGTCGCCACACTACCAGAAGGATGTGGAGGCTTTAGAGAGGGTGCAGAAGAGATTTACCAGGATGTTGCCTGGTATGGAGGGCATTAGCTATGAGGAGCGGTTGAATAAACTCGGTTTGTTCTCACTGGAACAAAGGAGGTTGAGGGGCAACTTGATAGATTTCTACAAAGTTATTAGTGGCATAGACAGAGTGGATAGTCGGACGTTTTTCTCCAGGGTAGAGGGGTCAATTACTGTGGGGCATAGGTCTAAGGTGCGAGGGGCAAGGTTTAGAGGAGATGTAGGAGGCAAATTTTTTTTAAACACAGAGGGTAGTGGGTGCCTGGAACTCGCTGCCGGAGGCGTTGCTGGTAGCAGGGATGATAGTGACGTTTAAGGGGCATCTTGACAAATACATGAATAGGATGGGAATAGAGGGATACGGACCCAGGATGTGTATAAGATTGTAGTTTAGTCGGGCAGCATGGTCGGCACGGGCTTGGAGGGCCGAAGGGCCTGTTCCTGTGCTGTACTTTTCTTTGTTCTTTGATTTACTTCAGTTCTTCAACCAACACCGAAGAAAAAAAGGGAGAATAGAATAGAATGTGAACTAGCAAAATACATAAAAATGGACGGTAAAAGTTTCTGTGGCTACGTAAAAAGGAAATGTTTGGCTCAAAGCTTTGTCCATTCCAGATAGAGTCAGGAGAATTTAGAATGAGGAATGGAGATCTTTACAGCCACCTCATTCAACTCTGGGATGTGGATCATCAGCTTTTGGGGATTTATTCACTTTCAGCCCCATTAATTTCTCCAGGTCGACTTTTTCACCAATACTAATCTCTGCGAGTCCCTTGGTTCTCTGATGTTTTGGGGACAATTTCTGTATCTTCCTCTGTGAAGACTGACTCACGTTGCTTAGTTTCTCTGCCATTTCCTTACTCCCCATTATAAACTCTCCTGTCTCTGCCTGGAATGGACCCACATTGGTCTTTGATAATCTTTTCCTTTTCACATTCCTGTCAAAGCTTTTCCAATTGGTTTTTATGTTTCTCACCAGTTTGCTCTCATCAGTTTCTTGATCCTCCTTTGCTGAATTCCAATGGATCTCATGGAACCTTTAACTTTTCTTGTGAGCCAAGGTTACATTACTTTTCCTGTTGGATTTCTGTTCCCTAAAGGAATCGATATTTGTTGTATATATGTGAAATTAAAGTCACAAAAATCCCAGAGGACCATAGGCTTCTCTCCTCTTTGACATAGAACATAGAAAAGTACAGCACAGAACAGGCCCTTCGGCCCTCGATGTTGTGCCGAGCAATGATCACCCTACTCAAACCCACGTATCCACCCTATACCCGTAACCCAACAACTCCCCCTTAACCCTACTTTTTAGGACACTACGGGCAATCCACCTAATCCACATGATGTGGAGATGCCGGCGTTGGACTGGGGTGAGCACAGTAAGAAGTCTTACAACACCAGGTTAAAGTCCAACAGGTTTGTTTCAAACACAAGCTTTTGGAGCGCAGCTCATTCCTCTGGTGAATGGAGAGGTATGTTCCAGAAACATTTATATAGACAAAGTCAGAGATGCTGGACAATGCTTGGAATGCGAGCATTTGCAGGTAATCAAATCATGACAGATCCAGGGAGAGGGATAATCACAGGTTAAAGAGGTGTGAATTGTCTCAAGCCAGAACAGTTGGTAGGATTTTGCAAGTTCAGGCCAGATGGTGGGGGGTGGATGTAATGCAACATGAATCCAAGATCCCGGTTGAGGCCGCACTCATGCGTGCAGAACTTAGCTATAAGTTTTTGCTCGTTAATTCTGCGTTGTCGCGTGTCCTGAAGACCGCCTTGGAGAACGCTTACCCGGAGATCAGAGGCTGAATGCCCTTGACTGCTGAAGTGTTCCCCGACTAGAAGGGAACATTCCTGCCTGGTGATTGTCGCACGATGCCCGTTCATTCGTTGTCGCAGTGTCTGCATGGTCTCGCCAATGTACCATGCTTCGGGACATCCTTTCCTGCAGCGTAAGAGGTAGACTACATTGGTCGAGTCGCACGAGTATGTGCCGCGTACCTGGTGGGTGGTGTTTCCACGTGTAATGGTGGTATCCAAGTCAATGATCTGGCATGTCTTGCAGAGATTGCTCTGGCAGGGTTGTGTGGTGTCGTGGTCCCTGTTCTGAAGGCTGGGTAATTTGCTGCAAACAATGGTTTGTTTGAGGTTGCGCGGTTGTTTGAAGGCCAGAAGTGGGTGTGTGGGGATGCCCTTGGCAAGATGTTCATCTTCATTGATGATGTGTTGAAGGCTGCGAAGATGATGTCGTAGTTTCTCCACCCCAGGAAAGTACTGGACGACGAAGGATACTCTGTCAGTGGTGTCCCGTGTTTGTCTTCTGAGGAGGTCGGTGCTGTTTTTTGCTGTGGCATGTTGGAACTGTCGATCGATGAGTCGAGCGCCATATCCCATTCGTACGAGAGCATCTGTAGGTGTCTGTTACGCTCCTCCTCGTCTGAGCAGATCCTGTGTATACGGAGGGCTTGTCCATAGGGGATGGCTTCTCTAATGTGTTTCGGGTGAAAGCTGGAGAAGTGGAGCATCGTGAGGTTGTCTGTGGGCTTGCGGTAAAGCGAAGTGCTAAGGTTGACAGAGAGAGAGCTGACTGGAGGTGATTTAACCCGAGGGTCTGCACACCTCAGGCGAAGGGCCTGGTTGAGAAGGCCGAGCCTTCATGAATAAACTCAGCCAGTACGGGAGTTGAATCCTCACTGTTGGCCTTGCTCTGCATCACCAACCAGCCGTCCGGCCAACTGAGCTGACCAACCCCTGATAAATATGTAACAATTCCTTGAACATTAGGTATTCCCTGTACCAATCAGTTTCCCACCTCAGACAACTTGCCCCTCATACTCTGATAGTTTTCTTCTGTGAGGAACACCCAGATAAATGAAACAAAAGAACCATGTAACCACCAGGGTCCATCTCCATGGCAACATGGCTTTGGGGGGTGTTCCAAACAGAAATAGGAACTAAATATCTTCAAACTTCCAAACACCCTTTCACTCTGTGATCCTTGTGCAATTTGAAGCCAGGTATTAGCAACAAAGCTCAAAGAGCATCAGCCCACTGGAGGCAAAGCGGGGGACCGGCCAGTCCACCAGAAAGAAACCCTCCGACCATCCCCACTGACCACCTGTCAGAATGAACAAAATGCAGTCCTGGGTGTAGAGCAGAAACAATAACAGCAGAATCCAACCCCTGTAATCAATTGTGAAATTGTTGGTGTCACAGAAGGTCCAATGAAACATGCAATCCCGTCTCACATTGAGAAGTGGACGGCGTCTCCCCAGTGTGAACTCGCTGGTGTGTCCGCAGGTGAGATAACTGAGTTAATCCTTTCCCACACTGAGAGCAGGTGAATGGCCTCTCCCCAGTGTGAACTCGCTGATGTGTCTTCAGGGTGGATAACTGAGTGAATCCCTTCCCACACTGAGAGCAGGTGAATGGCCTCTCCCCAGTGTGAACTCGCTGATGTGTCTGCAGGGTGGATAACTGAGTGAATCGATTCCCACACTGAGAGCAGGCGAATGGCCTCTCCCCAGTGTGAACTCGCTGGTGTGTCCGCAGGTCGGATAACTGAGTGAATCCCTTCCCACACTGAGAACAGGTGAATGGCCTCTCCCCTGTGTGAACTCGCTGATGTGTCTGCAGGTGAGATAACTGAGTGAATCCCTTCCCACACTGAGAGCAGGTGAATGGCCTCTCCCCAGTGTGAACTCGCTGGTGCATCTGCAGGCCGGATGGCTGAGTGAATCCCTTCCCACACTGAGAGCAGGTGAATGGCCTCTCCACAGTGTGAATTCGCTGGTGCGTCTGCAGGCCGGATGGCTGAGTGAATCCCTTCCCACACTGAGAGCAGGTGAATGGCTTCTCCCCAGTGTGAATTCGCTGGTGTGTCTTCAGGGTGGATAACTCAGTAAATGCTTTCCCACACTGAGAGCAGGTGAATGGCCTCACTCCAGCGTGAACTCGCTGGTGACTGCGCAGGTGCGTTATCTGAGTGAATCCCTTCCCACACTGAGAGCAGGTGAATGACTTCTCCCCAGTGTGAACTCGCTGGTGTCTCAATAGGTGGGACGAATCACAGAATCCTTTCCCACACTGAGAGCAGGTGAATGGCCTCTCCCCAGTGTGAACTCGCTGGTGTGCCTGAAGGTTAGATAATTGACTGAATCTCTTCCCACACTGAGAGCAGGTGAACGGCCTCTCCCCAGTGTGACTGCGTCGATGAATCTCCAGATCAGATGGGGCTCTGAATCCCTTCCTACAGTCCCTACATTTCCACTGTTTCTCCATGTTTTGGGTCTCCTCGTGTCTCTCCAAGTTGGATGATCAATTGAAGCCTCTTCCACAGACAGAACACATCTCTCCCTGGTGTGAATGTTATGTTTATTCAGGCTGTGTAACTGGTTAAAACTCTTTCCACAGTAAGTTCACTGATACTGGCTGTGCAGAGTCTGCGCGTTCTCCCCGTGTCTGCATCAGTTTCCTCCGGGCGCTCCGGTTTCCTTCCACAGTCCAAAGATGTGCAGTTTAGGAGGATTGACCATGCTAAATTGCCCTTTGTGTCGAAATAGGTTGGGTGGGGTTATTGGGTTACGGTGATAGGGTGGTGTGGGCTTCGGCAGGCTGATCTTTCCAAGGGATGGTGCAGACTCAATGGTCCAAACGGCCTCCTTCTGCACTGAAAATTCTGGGAGTCTATGAACTCTCTCACTCGGGTGTGTGTTGTGTGGTCTCGGTGCTTTTCCCGTCACACTGATGTTTCCACAGTCAGTTCACTGGAACACTCTCACTCGGGTGTGTGTTGTGTGGGTCTCGGTGCTTTTCCATCCACACTCATGTTTGAAATCTTTAGGTGACAGTTCGGGCAAATATTTCTCCATCTAGATTGAAAGGCCGATGATATTCAGGTTCCAAGGAATCGAGTGACTGTCAGATCGAGACGAGACCTTTGAGATTTCTGTCTGTAATTCCTCCTCATCTAATATCCTGTAAAAACAATTTACAAAATTCATCACTGCCAGCACAGGGCAGAAACTTAGAACAGACAATTCTTGTTTCTATGTCACATTTTTTCCTCTCTCTTATTCCCCGAAAGCTGTAAATCTCCATCCCACACACTCTCCCTCCATTCTCACTCTGCTGTATCTAATATTCACCCTCCCTATTCTCCTGAAGGTGCTGATTCAGGCTGATTGACAGATCCAAGCTCACAGCTTCCTGTCCAGGAGATCATAATAAATACAAGCTGCAGTCGGCCATTCGGCTCATCGATCCGGAACCATTCAATGGGATCATTGGCCGATCTACCTCAGCACCGTTTTCCCACACTATCCCCCATATCCCTCGACATCTTCAATATCTAGAAACCTATCAGTCTGTGTCTTGAACATATTTGATGACTGAAGCTCCAGAATTCAAAAGCTTAACCACATCCTTGAGTAAAGATCCCTCCTCATCTCAGCGTTCTCTCCATTTTCCTGACAGTTCCCCATAACCCTCGACACTTATTGAAATTCATTCATTCCTTTGTCACCTCAAACCTTAACTACACAATGTTCCCCTTGCCGGCCTCTCAGATTCAACTCCACACAAGGTCATGTCAAAATCTGCTGCCTGTGGGCGTATTCACACTAATACCTGTTCACCCAACACCAGGTGTGACCAAATCCACTGGAGAAAATGGAACATCTTGTGAGGGGGGTGGTATGGAGGGAGATGTTGATGACAAAACCATTGATGGGGGAAGGGTGAAACCTGTTGAGAGTGAAGATTGTGGAAATTGGAGACATGTGGGTTTATCAGGGGTATCAAGTGCACACCATTTGCATGGTGGAGGAGGCCCAAGAGTTGTCCTGCATCACAGCTTGGTCTGGCAACAGCTCGGTCCAAATCACAAGAAACTGCAGAGTGTGATGAACTCAGCCCAACGCATCACACACACTTGCCACCCCCACATTGATTCTGTACACACCTCCAGCTGCCTCAGGAAGGCAGACAGCATCATCAGAGACCCGTCCCACCCAGGCATTGCCTTCTTCCAGATCCTTCCATCAGACAGAAGTCTGAAGACCCGCATATCCAGACGTAGGAACAGCTTCTTAACCACAGCTACAAGACTCCTCAACGACACCCTTCAGACTGATCTGTTCCCTGTGAGAACACTATTCATGACGCCCTATGCTGCTTTTGCTCATGTATTTGCTTTGTTTGCCCCCTTGTTCCACACTGTAACTAATCACTGTTTGTCGATGTACAATTTGTGAATCTTCTCTGTTGATTATTCTTTTGTCTACTATGTATGTACTGTGTACGTTCCCTCGGTCACAGAAAAATACTTTTCACTTTGGTACATGTGACAATAAATCAAATCAAAAATATGCCCTTGTAACATTCCAGATATAAAATATTTGACTTACACTCTGCCTGTTCTCCCCACCAACAGTATTCACACAGCTCCCTTGGATCTTAGGCTGCTCCCAGACACTCCATGCTGGTCCCCAACATATAATGTCAATATCCCCTCCCCTCACAGTCAGAAGCATATTGGCCTCACCATCATTGCCCACTCAGGTCACTCTCATCAAACTTCCTCCCCAACTCAGTCAGAAGCCCTTCACTCAACTCCACCCCCTCCCCATCTCACTCAGGTTCCTCTCTTGAGATCTCCTTCCCCACTCACTCCAACTACCCCTGCTCACTAACAATCTACTTTCCCCAACCTCCCCTCTGCATACTCAGTCCCTGCGGCTGTGATCATTTCGATCCGAAACATTAATTGTTTCTCTCCTCAGAAGCTGAAAGACCCGCTCATTCATCCACATTTTATGTCTTTCCGATTTCCAGCATCCGCAGTATTTTGCTCTAATTTGAACCTTCAGACCGTCCTCCTCCCACCCAGTCAGCTCAGTAGAATGTCCTCCAGCTGTTTTGTTTGGTGTTGTCACCATCCGGGTCACTAGAACCCTGAGGCCCCGCCCACTAGTCCGCCCAAATCCGCGCATGCGCTCCGCTGCCCGCAGAAACAAGATGGCGGCCATTAACTCGGGCCTGTTCCCGGGAAAAAGCCCTGGAGCATAAAGCAGGAGACCGGCAGGCTCCTGTCGGGGCTTGCAGCCTGCACCAGGTGTTTATGAAGTCTCCGCTCCTTCCCCAACCGAACACCTGACTCCATTCCTCCCTCCGCCCCAGCGACCCTCACCTGTCAACCTGTCAAAAAAAGCCTCTCCCGCACTTGCAGGGCTCGGAGTACAGTGACACTGCGCATGCTCCAGATACAGCATTACGCCTGCGTACTGGGCTCCTGTGAAGTGATCAGGGCAGATTCACAAACGCTGGGTATGTTGGGTAATAACAGCATCATTGAAACTCCGAATAGGTAGTCGAAGATATATTTTGTTGCCTCGTTTAAATAAAACGCTAATTCGTGCAAATGGGTGTTGTGATATGTTCTATTTCCCAAAGTGATTTAAATGGCTGTTCTAAACAAAAGCAAATTGTTGCAATCTGAAACTAAAAGAGAAAATGTTGGAAAATCTCAGCAGGTCTGGCAGCATCTGTAAGGAGAAAAAGGAGCCCAGCTCAGTGGAATTTCTTTGTCAAGACAACTTCTTTGTCAAAGCTAACAGCCGTTGAAAGTGGGAGATACTTATATTGTAGGGTGAGAGAATGAAAGATGAGTCATAGCCACAGAAACCAAGGGAAAAGAGAGCTAAACACAGCTCCAGGGTCCCAGGTTCGATTCCCGGCTGGGTCACTGTCTGTGTGGAGTCTGCACGTCCTCCCCCTGTGTGCGTGGGTTTCCTCCGGGTGCTCCGGTTTCCTCCCACAGTCCAAAGATGTGCGGGTTAGGTGGATTGGCCATGCTAAATTGCCCGTAGTGTCCTAAAAAGTAAGGTTGGGGGGGGGGGGGGGGGGGGGGGTTGTTGGGTTACGGGTATAGGGTGGATACGTGGGTTTGAGTAGGGTGATCATGGCTCGGCACAACATCGAGGGCCGAAGGGCCTGTTCTGTGCTGTACTGTTCTATGTTCTAATGTTGAGACCGGAAGGCTGTAGCATGCCCAACTGGAAGATGAGATACTGTTCCTCCAGTTTGCTTTGAGCTTCGCTGGAACATTGCAGCAGGCCAAGGACAGGCATGTGGGCATGGGAACACGGTCTTGTGTTAAAATGGCAATCAACGGAAAGGTCAGGGACTTGAATGCGCACAGAGTGAAGATCTACGTTTGGTCTCTCTGACATAGAGGAGACCACATTGGAAGCAGTGAATGCAATAGACCAAATTGAAAGAGGTGCATGTGAAACGCTGCTTAAACCTGGAATTAATGTTTTGGGCCTGGGATGTTAAGCATGGAAGAGGTAAAAGGGCAGGTGTTGCACCTTCTGCGATTGCATGGGAAGGTGCCATAGGTGATGGGAGAGGTGGGTATTGTGGAGGAGTGGACTAGATTATCTTGGAGGGAACGGTCTTTGTGGAATGCTGACAGAGGGAGTGATGGGAAGATGTGTTTGGTGGTGACATCATGTTGAAGTTGGCGAAAATGGCAGAGGATTATGCTTTGTAAACGGAGGGTGGTGGGGTGAAATGTGAGAATGAGGGGGATTCTATCCTTGTTATTGGAGGGAGGGGACGGGGCAAGGGTAGTGGTGTGGAGATGGACCGCGCACTGTTGAGGGCCCTGTCTACAGCTGTAGGTGATGAATCATGGTTGAGGAAGAAGGAACACATTTGAAGCACCACTTTGGTAAGTGGCATCATCGGAACAAATGCGACAGAGGTGGAAGAGCTGAGAGAAAGGGAGGGAGTCCTTACAGGGTGTAGGGTGTGAAGATAGCTGTGGGAGTCAGTGGGATTGTAATAGATATTAGTAGATAGTCTATTGCCAGAAATGGAGCTAGCAAGGTCAAGGAAGGGAAGGGAGGGGAGGAGTCTAAGATGGACCAGTTGAAAGTGATGAAGCGGTGGAAACTGGAAGCAAAGTTGATGAATATTTTCCAGTTCCGGACGACAGCATAAATCAGCACCAAAATAGTCATCAATGTACCGGTAAAGGGGTTATGGGAGGTGACCCGGGTAGGCCTGGAACAAGGAATGTTCCACATACCCCAATGCGCCAACCTGCCGCCCCGGAATTCAATTTAATAATAATCTTTATTATTGTCATAAGTGGGGCAGCACGGTGGCCTAGTGGTTAGCACAACCGCCTCACGGCACTGAGGTCCCAGGTTCGATCCCGGCTCTGGGTCACTGTCTGTGTAGAGTTTGCACATTCTCCCCGTGTCTGAGTGGGTTTCGCCCCCACAACCCAAAAATGTGCAGAGTAGGTGGATTGGCCACACTAAATTGCCCCTTAATTGGAAAAAATAATTGGGTAATCTAAATTTATAAAAAAAAATAAAAAAAATAATTGTCATAAGTAGGCTAACGTCAACACTGCAATGAAGTGACTGTGAAAATCCCCTAGTCGCCACATTCTGGTGCCTGTTTAGGTACACTGATGGAGAGTTCAGAATGTCCAATTCAACCCACAAGCATGTCTTTCAGGAATTATGGGAGGTAACTGGAGCACCTGGAGGAAACCCAGACAGCTACAGAGAGAATATGCAGACTCCGCACAGACCAGTGACCGAAGCTGGGAATCGAACCTGGGACCCTGGCGCTGTGAACAGTGTTAACTGCTGTGCTGCAAACATTGAGAGATAATGAATTTCAGAGTGAAAACAAGACAAGGGAATGAACTATGAATAGAATGATACTGAGAACATAGAGCAACAGAGAGGCATTGGAGTCCCTATCCACAGGTAGCTGGATAGATTGATCAGGCTGCCAAGAATCCTTTCTTGGATGAGGCCTGGAATATAAGAGCAAGGAGATTATGCGAGAAGCATTCTGGTCACTGCATTAATGAACTATAAGTCATGATTCATTAATTAGTATAAACCTGAATCAATTTGATTATTTATATAATTGCAGTTAGTGTTCTGTTGATCAAATCAAGAGAATAAAGTTGCAGCTGAATGACAAGTGATTGGAGCAGTGAAAAAGTCTGAATTCTTCAGTAAGTTAAAATCCAATCTGTTTAGGTAATAAGATTGAAGAAAATCATTTCAGTTAATTCCTGATAAAAATAACGTGACTTCAGGCAAATGGATCGACCTGATTAGTGAGTGGTTGATGAATCTTTATTTATTTTAACCTCCAGTTTATTGTTGCTTCAGTCAGTTAATAATGGAATAAATAAAGGCAATGACAGGGCATCTCAGTCCTGTGGCAATGACAGGGCATCCCAGTCCTGTGGCAATGACAGACCATCCCAGTCCTGTGGCAATGACAGGGCATCCCAGTCCTGTGGCAATGACTGGGCATCCCAGTCCTGTGGCAATGACAGGCCATCCCAGTCCTGTGGCAATGACAGGGCATCCCAGTCCCTTGGCAATGACAGGCCATCCCAGTCCTGTGGCAATGACAGGCCATCCCAGTCTCTTGGCAATGACAGGCCATCCCAGTCCTGTGGCAATGACAGGCCATCCCAGTCCTGTGGCAATGACAGGCCATCCCAGTCCTGTGGCAATGACAGGGCATCCCAGTCCTGTGGCAGTGACAGGCCATCCCAGTCCTGTGGCAATGACAGGCCATCCCAGTCCTGTGGCAATGACAGGCCATCCCAGTCCTGTGGCAATGACAGGCCATCCCAGTCCCTTGGCAATGACAGGCCATCCCAGTCCTGTGGCAATGACAGGCCATCCCAGTCCCTTGGCAATGACAGGGAATCCCAGTCCTGTGGCAATGACAGGCCATCCCAGTCCTGTGGCAATGACAGGCCATCCCAGTCCCTTGGCAATGACAGGGAATCCCAGTCCTGTGGCAATGACAGGCCATCCCAGTCCTGTGGCAATGACAGGGAATCCCAGTCCTGTGGCAATGACAGGCCATCCCAGCCCTGTGGCAATGACAGGCCATCCCAGTCCCTTGGCAATGACAGGCCATCCCAGTCCTGTGGCAATGACAGCCCATCCCAGTCCTGTGGCAATGACAGGGCATCCCAGTCCTGTGGCAATGACAGGCCATCCCAGTCCCTTGGCAATGATAGGCCATCCCAGTCCTGTGTCAATGACAGACCATCCCAGTCCTGTGGCAATGACAGGGCATCCCAGTCCTGTGGCAATGACAGGCCATCCCAGTCCTGTGGCAATGACAGGCCATCCCAGTCCTGTGGCAATGACAGGCCATCCCAGTCCTGTGGCAATGACAGGCCATCCCAGTCCTGTGGCAATGACAGGGCATCCCAGTCCCTTGGCAATGACAGGCCATCCCAGCCCTGTGGCAATGACAGGGCATCCCAGTCCCTTGGCAATGACAGGCCATCCCAGTCCCTTGGCAATGACAGGCCATCCCAGTCCCTTGGCAATGACAGGCCATCCCAGTCCCTTGGCAATGACAGGCCATCCCAGTCCCTTGGCAATGACAGGGCATCCCAGTCCTGTGGCAATGACAGGCCATCCCAGTCCTGTGGCAATGACAGGGCATCCCAGTCCTGTGGCAATGACAGGGCATCCCAGTCCCTTGGCAATGACAGGCCAGCCCAGTCCCTTGGTAATGACAGGGCATCCCAGTCCTGTGGCAATGACAGACCATCCCAGTCCCTTGGCAATGACAGGGCATCCCAGTCCCTTGGCAATGACAGGCCATCCCAGTCCCTTGGCAATGACAGGCCATCCCAGTCCCTTGGCAATGACAGGCCATCCCAGCCCTGTGGCAATGACAGGCCATCCCAGTCCTGTGGCAATGACAGGGCATCCCAGTCCCTTGGCAATGACAGGCCATCCCAGTCCTGTGGCAATGACAGGCCATCCCAGTCCTGTGGCAATGACAGGCCATCCCAGTCCTGTGGCAATGACAGGCCATCCCAGTCCCTTGGCAATGACAGGCCATCCCAGCCCTGTGGCAATGACGGGCCATCCCAGTCCTGTGGCAATGACAGGCCATCCCAGTCCCTTGGCAAAGACAGGGCATCCCAGTCCCTTGGTAATGACAGGCCACCCCAGTCCCTTGGCAATGACAGGGCATCCCAGTTCTGTGGCACTGACAGGCCATCCCAGTCCCTTGGCAATGACAGGCCATCCCAGTCCTGTGGCAATGACAGGGCCTCCCAGTCCTGTGGCAATGACAGGGCATCCCAGTCCTGTGGCAATGACAGGGCATCCCAGTCCCGTGGCAATGACAGGCCAGCCCAGTCCTGTGGAGAGCACATCCTGGTCACTGCATTCATCAATTATAAAGTGAGACAATTCATTAATTATCACAAAACTGAAATAATCTAGTCATCGTTCGCAGAATTAGTTTGTGGTCCGCTAATCAAATTCAGGGGATAAAGATGAAGTTGGCATTGTAAGAGTAAAGACATCTGAATTTTTCAGTCAATTAATCATTTGAGAGGTTTAGATATTAACAATTAACAAAAACGGGTGGCATGGTGGCACACTGGTTAGCACTGCTGCCTGAAGGCGCTGAGGACCTGGTTTTGTTCCCGGCCCCGGATCACTGTCCGAGTGGAGTTTGCACATTCTCCCTGTGTCTGCGTGTGTCTTACCCTACAACCCAAAGGTGAGCAGGGTCGGTGAATTGGTCATGCTAAATTGTCCCTTAATTGGAAAAAAAAGAATTGGATACTTTAAATTTATTTAAAAAAAACAATTATCAAAAACATTTCAGTTAATTCCGGATAAAAGGTGACTTCAGCTCAACGGAAGAAACTGATTGGTGAGAAGCTGATGAATCTTTATTTATTTTAATCTTAAATTTATTTTGCTTAAGTCAAATAATCAAATAATTAAAGACCTGGCCGGGGATTCCAGTCCTGCTCCACGTGGGAAAACCAGGATACTTCTCATGTCCAGAACAATCACAAGTGCAGGAAGTGACATCAGCTGGAGCAGCAGGAAGCAAAGGGCAGTGGTCGAGAGGTATGTTGGTGATTCGTGGAGTATTTCCAGTGGGATTCTAGATTTCCCAGGACACGTTTCCATGCTTCCTGAGTTCTATATCAATGCTTTAGACTTTAACATGGGGACAAGATTAAGTAATTTACGGTCCTCTTTTTCGCAGTGAGAAAGAAAGCTGCAGACTTTTATTATTCATTTATGGGATGTGGGCTTCACTGGTTAGGCCAGCATTTATTGCCCATCCCTAGATGCCCTTCAGAACGTGGTGGGGAGTTTCCTTCTTGAACCGCTGCAGTCCTTCAGGTGTAGGTACACCCACTGTGCTGTTAGGGAGAGAGTTCCAGGATTTTATCCCAGTGACAGCGAAGGAACGGTGATATATTTCCCAGTCGGGGTGGTGAGTGACTTGGAGGGGAGCCTCCAGCTGGTGGGGTTCCCAGTGATCTACTACTCTTGGCCTTCGAGATGGCGGTGGTCATGGGTTTAGAAGGTACTAAATAAGGAACATTGTTGAGTTACTGCAGTGCATCTTGTAGACGGTACACACGGCTGCCACTGTTCGTCGGTGATAGATGGTTTGAATGTTTGTGGAAGGGGGAGCAATCAAGCGGGCTGCTTTGTCCTGGATGCTGTTGAGCTTCTTGAGTGTTGTTGGAGCTGCACTCATCCAGGCAACTGGAGAGTATTCCATTATACTCCTGACTTGTGCATTGCAGATGGTGGACAGGCTTTGAGAGGGGGGGGGGGGGGGGGAGGGAAGGGGGGGAGGGTGGGGGGGGGGGGGGTTCAGGAGATGAGTTACCCTTCGTAGGATTCCTAGTCTTTGACCTTTCCTGGTAACCACAGTATTAATATGGCTCATCCACGGTATTGATCAATGGCACCCCCCAGGATGTTGATTGTGAGGAATTCAGCAATGGTAATATCATTCAATGTCAAGGGACGATGGTTAGATCCTCTCTTGGAAGATATGGTGATTGCCTGACACTTGTGTGGCACGAATGTAACTTGCCACTTCTCAGCCCAAGCCTGGATATTGTCCAAGTCTTGCTGCATTTGGACATGGACGGCTTCATTATCTCAGGGTTGGCGAATGATTCTGAACACTGTGCAGTCATCCGCAAACATCCCCACTTCTGACCTTATGATGAAGGCAGGTCATTGATGAAGCAGCTGAAGATGGTTGGGCCGAAGACACTACCCTGAGGAATGCCTGCAGTGATGTCCTGGAGCTGAAATGGTTGGCCTCCAACCACCACAACCATCTTTCTTTGTGCCAGGTACGACTCCAACCAGCGGAGAGTTTTCCCCTGATTCCCATTGACTCCAGATTAGCTGGGGCTCCTGGATGCCATACTCGGTCAAGTGCTGCCTTGATGTCCAGGGCAGACACTCTCACCTCACCTCTGGCATTCAGCGCTTTTGTCCATGTTTGAACCAAGGCTGTAATGACTACAGGAAGACATCAATAGACTGATCAGCGGGCCAGAAAAGTAGCAAACAGGTCAATCCAGAGAAGCGCGGGATAAGAAATACATTTGTGGTGGACAAACACGGCAAAGGGAAAGAATATGAATGGTATGATAGTGAGGTGAGAGGGAAAAAGGGGCGTTAGAGTGCATGTCCACAGATCCCTGAAGGTGACAGGAGAGATAGATACGGTGATTGTGAAGGCAGAGAGGATACTTTGTTATTCACGGGGACAGAATACTAGAGCAGGGAATATTCCCAGCAATTTCTATTGGAGGAAAGACCTGAAACCCATCTCTCCACAGATGCTGCCAGAGCTGCTGAGTATGTCCAGCATTTTCTGTGTTTATTATAAGATCAGGGAGGTTATACTGGAGCTGTCCAAACACTAGTTAAACCACAGCTACATTACTGAGTACAGCTCTGGGCACCACATTACAGGAAGTATGTGTTCATCCCAAAGAGAATGCAGAGGAGATTGACCAGCATGCCGACACAAATGGAGAATTTTAACAATGAGGAAAGATTGGAGAGGTCGAGGTGGTTTTCTGTGGAACAGAGAATGCTGAGGAGAGATTAACTGAGGTGTTTAACATTCTGAGGGCCCGGATAGAATGGATAAGAAGGATCTATTTCATTAACAGATCAATAATCAAGGGGTTTAGATTTAAAGTAATTAGCAGAGCATTGCGACTGGAAGGGGGAAATCATTTCAGTGGTGGGAGTCTAGAACTCGCTGTCTGGTAGCGTCACAGAAACAGAAATCCTGATCACTTTAAAATTAATGTCTTGGATATCCAATTGAAGGACTGGGACATACAGGACAATCGACTGAGATCTGCAAAATGGGATTAAGCTGAATAGCTCCACTTCAGCCAGCACACACACAATGGGCCAAATGGCCTCTATCTGTACCAGAACTTTGAGGTTTTTACTCTGATAGTTGGAGATTGTTTCTGATGAAAATAACCTCGAAGGGACTGGAGTTTAACATCCTAGAATGATATTGGTGAAACAAATCAGCTGTTTTAAACACGTTGTAGATTTTTGTCTTTCCCGCCTGAGTGTTTAACATCACCTGGCTGGAGCTCAGAAAGGACAATCCCACTTTATAGAATCCGAGAATTGAGTCTGTACCAGCCCTGGGAAAGAGCAGTCTACTTAAGCCCATGCCTCCACCCTATCCCCGCAACCCCACCTAACCTTTTTGGACACCAAGGGCAATTTAGCACAGTCAATCCACCTAACCTGCACATCTTTGGACTGTGGGAGGAAAGCGGGTCACCCGAACGAAACCCACGCAGACACGGGGAGAACTTGCAGACTCTGCACAATGACCAAGACGGATATCGAACCCGGGTCCCAGGTGCTGTGAATCAACAGTGCTACCCACTGTGCTACTGTGCCGCCCTTGCATCCAAGCTCCCGGATTGTCTGTCTTCTCTCCGGGTAAGATTTTGTTTGTCTCTTGTATTTCACGACTGAAACAGGGCGGACACCTGATTGAAGGATTCAAACATGGGAGTTCTGGGAAAGATGGGCAAGGATTTGGGAGGTAGCAACATGTTCAAAGAGTTTGGAGAGGAGATGGAGGTTGAAGATGGTAATTTGTAAGGATGGCAGGGTCAAGGGTCTGTTTTATTGAGGGGGTGATGATGGCAGATTTGAAGGACAGAGGGACAGTACCTGAAGAGACAGAAATGTTGACAATATCCATAGACACAGGGTAGTTGGCTGATCAGTAGCTCAGTGGGGATAGGGTCGATGGGCCAGGAGCTGGGTCTCATGGACAAGATGAGCTCTCAGAGGAGGTGGGAGAGAAACTAGAAAAAGATGTGGGTTCAGGGCTTGGGAAAGGATGAAATTTAGAGACAGTTTGGTCCGGTGGGCTCGTGGAAGGGAGGGAAGCAGCAGAGGCAGCTGATCGGATTGACTCAATCTCAGTCACAAAGAAGCTCCACAAGCTCCTCACACTTCAAAAGGAACTAACTTGTGTCAGAGATATCAAAAAGTTTCAACACACTGCGTATTTAACACAAATCTAATTTATTTGATTTTTAGCCAGAATATTAGCCCCTGTAAATGGGCTGGAGTTTGTTATCAGCAGAAAAAGACCCAAATGAACATGGCTCAGTCCTGAATGTGAGTAACAGCAAAATCCAATCACTGTGGTTACTTGTGGCCTCGTTGGTGTCTCAGCAGGTTTGATGACTGAGTGAATCCCTTCCCACACTCGGAGCAGGTGAATGGTCTCTCCCCGGTGTGAACTCGCTGGTGTCTCAGCAGGTGGGATGAAGTGACAAAACCCTTCCCACAATTGGAGCAGGTGAATGGACTCTCCCCAGTGTGAACTCGCTGGTGACTCAGCAGGTTGGATGAGTGACTGAATCTCTTCCCACATTTGGAGCAGGTGAATGGTCTCTCCCCAGTATGAACTCGCTGGTGACTCACCAGGTTGGATGACTGAGTGAATCTCTTCCCACACTCGGAGCAGGTGAATGGTCTCTGCCCAGTGTGAACTCGCTGGTGTCTCAGCAGGTGGGATGAAGTGGTGAAACCCTTCCCACAATTGGAGCAGGTGAATGGACTCTCCCCAGTGTGAACTCGCTGGTGACTCAGCAGGTTGGATGAGTGACTGAATCTCTTCCCACACTCGGAGCAGGTGAATGGTCTCTCCCCAGTGTGACTTCGCTGGTGTCTCAGCAGGGCCGATGACCGAATGAATCCCTTCCCACACTTGGAGCAGGCGAATGGCCTCTCCCCAGTATGAATTTGCTGATGTACAGCGAGATCAGCTGACCGTCTGAACCCGGTCCCGCAGTCAGAGCACCTAAACGGTTTCTCGTCAGTGTGAACACGTTGATGGCACATTAGTTCCCCAGAACATTTATAGCACTTCCCGCAATCTGGACATTGAAACGGTCTCTCATCAGTGTGAACTCGCTGGTGACTCAGCAGGGTGGATGACTGAGTGAATCCCTTCCCACACTTGGAGCAGGTGAATGGTCTCTCCCCAGTGTGACTGCGTTGATGAGTTTCCAGTTTGGATGGGTAAGTGAATCCTTTGCCACAGTCCCCACATTTCCATGGTTTCTCCTCTGTGTGACTGCATTTGTGGCTTGTGAGGCCTGATGATTGACTGAATCTTCGTCCACACACGCAACACGTGTACGGTTTCTCCCCACTGTGAACGATGCTTTTTCCTTCCATGATCAAAATCCGCTGATATTCAGGATATGATAAATTGAGGACTCTGTCAGATCCTGACGTGATGCTTGGTTTGAGTTTCTGGACTTTGAAGTCTCCCATTCGAACACACTGTGAAACTGATTTAAAACAGAAAATAGGGAGTGAGAGAGAACCCAGAAAAACACAAAGGTGGGCAACATGGCGGCACAGTGTGTGAGCCCTGCTGCCTCACGGCTCCGAGGTCCCAGGTTCGATCCTGGCCCCGGGTCACTGTCCATGTGGAGTTTGCACATTCTCCCCGTGTTTGCGTCGGTTTCACCCCCACAACCCAAATATGTGCAGGATAGGTGGACTGGCCACGCTAAATTGCCCCTTAATTGGAAAAAATGAATTTGATAATCTAAATTTATTTTAGAAAAATACAAAAGCAGGTTGTGAAATTGAACTGAATGAATCTGGTCATTTGTGGGGCCGGTTCTGGGAAAAAGTGACAATGAAAATGGCAGAATTGTCACAAAAACACAACTGGCTTCTTTGGGAGGAGAGAGAAAGAGGTGAAGAGGGAATTTGTACATCTATAAGACATATTAAGAGAGTTGATGGCAAAGCAAATTCGATCTTGACCTTCATAAACAGTAATATTGATACAGAAACTATGCTTCTGGTGGAACGGTAGTTAGCACTGCTGCCTCACAGCACCAGGGACCCGGGTTCAATTGTGACCTTGGTGACTGTCTGTGTGGAGTTTGCACTTTCCCCCCATGCCTGTGTGGGTTTCCACCCGGTGCTCAGGTTTCCTCTAACAGTCCAAAGAAGGGAAAGTTAGGTGGATTGGCCTTGATAAATTGCCCCTCAGTGTCCAGGGATGTGCAGGTTAGGTGGGGCTATGGGGTTCCAGGGACAGGGTAGGGGTGTGGGCCTAGGCAGGGTGCCCTTTCAGAGAATCGGTGCAGACTTGATGGGACGAATGGCCTCCTTCTGCACTGTAGGAATTCTATAGTTCTAATTCTATTCTATGAATCTTTATAAAGCTCTGGTCACCACTCTTCAGGAAGAATGGGAAGGTTCTTGGAGAAGGTGCAGAGGAGATTTACCAGAATGGATCCAGCAAAGGAGGTTGAGGGGAGATTTGGTTCAGGGACACACGATTATGCCAGATTTCCATTGGGTGGACAAAGAAACTCTGTTTCCATTCACTGATCATACAAGCAGTCGGGGCACAGATTTAAAGTTTTGGGTAAAACCTGGATTGAATGATACAAGATCCTGAGAGGTCTTGACAGGGTGGATGTGGAGAGGATGTTTCTCTTGTGGGAGAATCTGGAACAAGGGGGTCACTGTTGCAAAGTGAGTGGTCACCCATTTCAGATGGGGATAAGGATTTTTTTTCTCTTGAGGGTTGCAAGACAGGGGGTGGCATAGTGCTTAGCACTGCTGCCTCACAGCACCAGGGACCCGGGTTCAATTCTCCCCCTGACTGTGTGGAGTTTGCACTTTCTCCGTGTGTTTGTGTGGGTTTCCTCCGGGTGCTCAGTTTCCTCCCACAGTTCAAAGATGTGCAGGTTAGGTTGAATTGTTTTGGATTGTATTCGCTGGAGTTCAGAACAATGAGGGGGATCTCATAGAAACCTATAAAAAGTGGGTGGCACGGTGGTCAGTGGTTAGCACTGCTGCCTCATGGCGCCGAGGACCCGGGTTCAATCCGGGCCATGGTCTTTGTGGATTTTGCACATTCTCCCTGTGTTTGCGTGGGTCTCACCCCCACAAATCCAAAGATGTGCAGAGTAGGTAGATTGACCACGTTAAAACTGCACCTTAATTGCAAAAAAAATTTGGTCACTCTAAATTTATGTTAAAAGAAAAACAGGGTGAGACAGAGTAGATTCAGGAAGGATGTTCCCGATAGTGGTGTGTCCAGAAATAGGGGTCACAGTCTGAGGATACCGGGTAGACCATTTAGGACAGAGATGAGGAGACATTTCTTCACCCAGAGAGCGGTGAGCCTGTGGAATTTGTCGCCACAGGAACTAATTGAGGCCAAAACATTGCATGTTTTCAAGAAGTAGTTAGATACAGCACTGAGGGTGAAGGGGATCAAAGGATATGGGGGGAAAGCGGGATTCGGCTATTGAGCCTAATCAGCTCTGATCGTAATGAATGGTGGAGCAGGCTCGAAGGGCCAAATGGTCTCCTCCTGCTCCTATTTTCTACGTTGCTCCGTATCTATGCATGTAAATAGTCCAGGAGGTAGGAGGAAGAATGTTTTTACACAGCCAGTGGCAATGACCTTAAACTTGCTGCCAAGGACAGTGTTTGGAAATAGACACAATAAATTTTTTTTGTAAAAATTGGATAGAAACCTGAGAGAAATAAACCTGTGAAGATACAGAGACAGAGCAGGAGAATGACTCTGACTGGATTGCTCCAGATAATAATAATCTTTATTAGTGTCACATGTAAGCTTACATTAACACTGCAATGACGTTACTGTGAAAATCCCCAAGTCGTAACACTCCGGCACCTGTTCAGGTACAGAGCGAGAATTCAGAATGTCCAATTCACCTAACAAGCACGTCTTTCGGGTCTTGTGGAAGGAAACCGCAGCACCCGGTGGAAACCCACAACACACACGGGGAGAACGTGCACAGACCGCAGACAGTGACCCAAGCCGGGAATCAAACCTGGGTCCCTGGTGCTGTGAAGCAACAGTGCTAACCACCTGGCCGACCAGAGAGCTAGCATGGACTCAATGGACCGAATGCCCTTCTCTGCCCATAATGACTGACATTTTTGTTTTTTTTAATTTTTAAAAATAGATTTAGAGTACCGAATTCATTTTTTCCAATTAAGGGGCAATTTAGCGTGGTCAGTCCACCTAACCTGCACATCTTTGGGCTTTGGAGGAAAAACCCATGCAAGCAATGTGCAAACTCCACATGGACAGTGACCCAGAGCCATGATCGAACCTGGGACCTCGGCGCTGTGAGGCAGTAATGCTACTCACTGCGTTACCGTGCTGCCAGCTGACTCTGACATTTTTGTGTAATCTCGCCTTTTAATTTAACCCAACCCCGGGGGGTTCAGATATCACTCAGGTAAATCTGTGCTACACTCCCTCTGAGGCCATTCTATCCTTCCTCAGGTTTGTTGCCCAGAACTGAACACAGTTCTCCAGGTTTGGTCTAACCAGGGTTTGTGAATCTCAGGGCTTTTCCAGTCACACTGAGACCTGAAATCTTCCCTCACAGACAGAACAGACAAACCTTTTACCTTCCACACCCAGATGCTGCTTAAATTCTGGTTCTGATGAATCGAGTGACTCTGTCAGATCGCGATGTGACGTTTGGTTTGCGTTTCCCGTCTGTTAAACCTCCACTTCCAGTATCCTGTAAATTTACAGAAACCTCACTGTCAGTTTCGGATAGAAATTCACAACATTCTCTCCTTGCCAACTTTGATTAAATGTATTTCTGCAGGCTTGATCACATGACCTGCTGCCATCCTCCAGCCATTAATCGGTCAACACTTCCATCCTTGTGACACACTGCCTTCCTCGGCCAATTGCGAAGCAAAAGAACTCCTTCCCTTCCAGGACAGTGTTTGACTGGGGCAGCACGGTGGTGCAGTGGTTAGCACTGCTGTCTCACACCGCCGAGGTCACAGGTTTGATCCCAGTTCTGGGTCACTGTCTGTGCGAAGTTTGCACATTTTCCCCGTGTTTGTGTTGGTTTCACCCCCACAAACCAATGATTTTTAAAAAAAAATTTAAAGTAACCAATTCATTTTTTTTCCAATTAAGGGGCAATTTAGCATGGCCAATCCACCCACCTTGCACATCTTTGGGTTGTGGTGGTGAAACCCATGCAAACACGGGGAGAATGTGCAAACTCCACATGGACAGTGACCTAGAGCCGGGATCGAACCTGGGACCTTCGCGCCGTGAGGCATTAGGTCTAACCCACTGCACCACCGTGCTGCATCCCCACAACGCAAAGATGTGCAGGTTAGGTGCATTAGACACGCTGAATTGTTCCTGAATTGGAAAAAATGAATTGGGCACTCTAAATTTATTTTAAAAAAGGACAGTGATTGACTGTCAGTCAATCAACCTTTATCCCAGTTTCAATATTTTTATATCTACAGAAGAGAAATGTTCAAAAATTGTTTTTTACTGTCCTCATGATTTTCCAGAGACACAAAATTAGTATTTTTACTGTCCTAATCATGTTCCAGAGTCACAAAAATATTTTTTACTGTCCCAATGATTTTCCAGAAACCCATGTATTTCATAGAATTTACATTGCAGAAGGAGGCCATTCGGCCCATCGAGTCTGCACCGGCTCTTGGAAAGAGCACCCTACCCAAGACCTCCACCCTATCCCCATAATCCAGTAACCCCACCCAAGACTATGGGCAATTTTGGACACTAAGGGCAATCTAGCATGGCCAATCCACCTAACCTGCATATCTTTGGACGTGGGAGGAAACCGGAGCACCCAGAGGAAACCCACGCACACACGGGGAGAACGTGCAGACTCCGCACAAACAAGTGACCCAAGCCGGGAATCGAACCTGGGACCCTGGAGCTGTGAAGCTAAATTGCCCTTAAGTATCCAAAATTGCCCTTAGAGTTGGGTGGGGTTACTGAAATAGGGTGGAGGTGTGGGCTTGGGTTGGGTGCTCTTTCCAAGAGCCAGTGCAGACTCGATGGGCCCAATGGCCTCCTTCTGCACTGTAAATTCTATGAATCAGTCCCTCGATTTGTGGGTGACGTCTACTCAGGGTTGTGAATTTCTATCGAAAGGGAAAATGCTGGAAAATCTCAGCAAGTCTGGCAGCATCTGTAGAGATAGAAAAGAGCTAACGTTTCGAGTCCGATTACTCTTTGTCAAAGCCCATTGATTGTGAATTTCTATCCTGGGTCTTCACATGGCTGAACAGAGCCGCAGAGTTTTGGACAGATGGGACAGAATGTCTAATGAGAGTGAAATCCAGAGAGCAGGATTGGCTTCCATTTCTTTCCATCTCTGCCACTGCTTTGCATCATCAATAAGACATTGGGACTCAAAGACTAATCCAGTTTGATGGACAAGTTGTGTCCATTCTGAATAATGGGGAACAAGCTCCTCCCACTCATTGAAACATCGCCCCGACAAACACGGAAAACGCGCATGCGCCCTGATTTACATCCAATAAAGATGGCGGCCGTTAACCCGAGCCGAACGTGAGGAGCTGCAGTTCCGCTCAGTACAAACGGGGTCCCGGAAACCTTTCCGATGTTTGCGATTTCAACAACTTTACACTACGTTTCCGCCCGCCCCCGCGATCTCTCGCTCCCTCCATGTTGTTAAAGTCCTCTCACCGATTTCCGATCTGAAAAACACGTCCTTCTACAGCGCCATTACACACACTGCGCATGCTTCAATCACAGCGGGCCCGCCCCTCATTCACTCCGATTGGTTGGAGGTCTAGCTGCTTCCGGTCGGTCCCGCAGTCCCGCCCCTCCTCTTCCTATTGGTCCGGGGCTGCCGTCAATCACCCGTAAGAAGTCTTACAACACCAGGTTAAAGTCCAACAGGTTTGTTTTAAACACGAGCTTTCGGAGCACGGCTCCTTCTTCAGGAGAAGGAGCCGTGCTCCGAAAGCTCGTGTTTGAAACAAACCTGTTGGACTTTAACCTGGTGTTGTAAGACTTCTTACTGTGCTCACCCCAGTCCAACGCCGGCATCTCCACATCATGTCAATCACCCGGGCATTGTGAGGCAGATTTCAGGCTGACTCGCGGATTGACTCAATAATCATCGAGGTACAATCATAGAATTTACAGTGCAGAAGTCGGCCGTTCGGCCCATCGAGTCTGCACTGGCTCTTGGAAAGAGCATCTCCACCCTATCCCTGTAACCCAGCGACCCCATCTAACATAAGGGCAATTTAGCATGGCTAATCCACCTAACCTGCACATCTTTGGACTGTGGGAGGAAACCGGAGCACTTGGAGGAAACCCACGCAGACACGGGGAGACTCCACACAGGCAGTGACACTTTTGTTGGGGCTTCTAGCTGATTTTGGTCTTTTATTTTGACTGGACCACATGCTTGGGGAAAGCAAGAGACGAAAGAAGGTTTGATAGAAACTAGAACGATCTGTTGTGAATTTCTATCCTATTCTTATAGTGATAATTTTTGTAAACTTATTTTTCAGGCATTAGAACGGGAGGATTGGCAGCTGGGCAACTCGAACCAAATATAACATCAAGATCTGACAGTCACTCAATTCATTAGGATCTAAATATCACAAACTGTCAATGTGCTTGTCTGTTCTGACTGTGGGAAGAGATTTCAAACAAGTGTGACTGGAAAAGCCCAGAGACCCACACACACCTGAGTGGGAGTGTTCCAGTGAACTGACTGTGGAAAGAGCTTTAACCAGTTACACAGCCTGAAAAACAATCTTGTTTCCTCTTGTGGGAGAGTCTAGGACCAGAGGGCATAATCTCAGAGTAAGGGATCTCAAATTTAGGACAGAGGTGAGGAGACATTTCTTCCAATAGAGGGTAGTGAATCAGTGGAATTCTTCAGCTGTGAAATCATTCTGTCTCTCGAGTTTACCATAAAAAGGCAAAGGTGAAGGTGTCTTAACCCGGATGGGCCGCTTGGTGGCGCAGTGGCTCTTTCACTGAGGGGCCGTGAGTTCCGACACATCCCAGACAGGACTGGTGAGAAATATCTGTCTGGGAAAGGGGAGAAAACTGTATAACCGGGGAAAAGGATCAGTGCCGATAGACCTTAGAGAAAGGAGTTCAGATTAGTCTTATTTTCTTCATTTTTCATTCAATATTTATTAAAATTTCAGAGAAAACATTACACAAAAGTTTATTTTGATGTTGACAAAACGGAACATAACGATTGAGGGTGACACTGAGAACACAGCACATGCCCTCTGAGCTGCCAAATGTATGTACAACTGTAACAGACACAAGAGAGAACAGGAGCTCAACATAAAGGGAAGGTAACTGTTGTAAATAAGGTACGAGGTAAGTTACTTATTTAGACATGATACTGAGAGAAATTATTAGCTACAATTACATTACAGCCAAAATTATCTTGTACATTTTAAACTGAAAAGCAGAAATACTGTCCATGATTGTCTCAGTTACAGATGCAGAATAATAAACTGAGAATTTTACTGTTAGAGACACCAAGAGGAGATATTGTATTTCTGTCACACACAGATCATAATAAACAGCTGAGGAAACTCTACAGCGTCCGAACGTCAACCGATCACTTGATCTGTAAAAGAGAGAGAAACTGATGAAGCAGATGTTTATGATCTGGAACATTGATGTTAGAGGTTTTAATCAATCAAACATTTAGGGTTTTTAAACACCTTCTGTCAGTTTGAAGTGTGAGTGGATTGAATCTTCTCACCTTCACCAGAGTGACAGCAGCGCTGTAGGAAATGCTCAGGAAGAACAGGGTGATGAATGTGGAAGCGGTTGTCCAGATGTTCCCGTTATCATCCTCATTTTCTTCAGTCCAGGTGTGGTCTGTGGTATCTACGAGGATAGAGCCGGATAAATATAATCAGATTGTTTATTAATCTAGGATATGTTTTTAATATTCTTGTTTAAATTTCTCCCGCTGCTAATTCATTCTTTTATGTATTTATTATTGCATATCTACTGTTGAGTTCATGACACTCAGAAATCGGTCTCTGTCACCTATTTCTTCCAATTAAGGGGCAAGTTAGCCTGGCCAATCCACCTACCCTGCACATCTTTGGGTTGTCGGCGTGAGACCCACGGGTCACGGGGAAACTCCACTGGGACAGAGACCCAGGAGCGGGATCAACCCCAGGTCCATGGTGGCGTGAGGCAGCAGTGCTAACCACTATGCCAGCGTGCCGCCATTGCCTGACGTTTGTGTTTGTTCTTCATCTTTTGTGTCTGTGTAGATGCGAAATACGAGTTTCGTTACTCTTCTTTTGTGTCCCGATGTCTTTATAAGTGTCATTGTGAGTGTTCATGTGTCAATGAGTATTGATCTGTGTATCTGTATCAGCGCCTGTATGTGGACTTTGTTTATCTTCTGTCAATGAGTATATATGAGTGTTTTATTGTGTGTGTTTGTGTGTTGAAGTCTATGTGTATATATTAATGCCTGTGTTAGTATAAGTTTATACTTCCCCGCCCAGTAATAAAAGTGTAAATGTGCCTTTATCCGTTCAACATGCATGTCAGGGTCTTAATGTTTGTGTCTGGATAATTGCGTTTGTGTGTGTGTGTGTTTGTTGATGCCTGTATTTCATCACAGAATCATATTCGTATCATCCCTACTGTGCCGAACGAGGCTATTCGGCCCATTGAGTCTGCACCGACCCTCCGAAAGAGCACTCTGCCTGGACGCATGTCCCTGCCCTGTCCCCAGAACCTGGTAACCCCACCTAACGTTGTGGGCACTAAGGGGTAATATAGCCTGGCCAATCCACCGAACCTGCACATCTTTGGATTGTGGGAGGAAACCGGAGCAGGCGGAGGAAACAGGAACAGACACTGGAGAACGTGGGAACTCCACACAGACAATCACCCAAGGCTGGAATTGAACCCGGGTTTATGGCGCTGTGAGGCAGCAGTGCTATTTATGCGTGATGGTTGTTTATAACTATTGATGTTTATTGATGCCTCGATGTGCACTAATGTGTGTTTGTGTTAGCATGTGTATGGGTATGCTAACATGTGCCTACGTATGCCCATAAGTGTGTCAGTGTGGATTATTGTCTCTGAATGGAAATATTTCTGTCATCGTGAAATTCTGCTAATGTACATGTTATTGGTTACATTTGTGTTTCATATTTTCCGTCGGTTTGCTTTCATATGTTTGTGTGTGTGTGGTCATGTGGTTGTATGTGTCTGTTTGTGTACATTTGTGTCCCACTTGTGTGTGTGGATTTGTGTGTGTTTGTGTAGATGTGCCCGTATGTCTGTGTGTGTGTACAAACGTGTGCTTTTTTTGTTTATGTGCATATTTGTGAATTTTTGCGCACGTTTGCGTGTGATTTTGTGCCAAAATATGTGTGGTTCGTTGTGCCTGGGTGTATGTTTATGCATGTGTTTCTATGTGTGTGTCTGTGTCTGTGTCTACGTGTGAGCGCGTGTACGTTTGTGGGTCTGTGTGCGTGTGTGTCTGTAGTGTTTGTGTCTGTTTATCTGTCTGTGTATTTGTATCAGCTGCCTGTAGCTTTGCCAGTTTTGGGTATTATTGGTACCGATGTAGAATATGTTGAACTTTTTGCTTATAAATGTATTTTGTGTGAGTTGCAAGCTGACATCAGGTGACCGAATGCAAAAATACAAGGAGGTGCCTCAGGAGAGAACAGTGAAAACCCAGCGAGAATTCAATCACCATCTGGATTTGGATTCTGGGGAATCGGTCTAAGCAGACGGATAAGACGAACAAGGGTGCTAAAAAATACATCTTGATCATGATGGTCTTTTACACCCTTCAGCCAGTAAGCTACATGCCGTCTTGTAATGTCAGTAACTGAGTTCTTAGTCTAGAGAACCGTTTACTTCCAAACTCGCTGCTTGGAGACCGGGAAGATATTGAGTTAATAATTTCCCTCTCGCTGGTCAGCTCAGCAAATTGCCTTTGGGTTCTCCCAGCTGGAGATGGAGATACAGAGAGTTCACTCATCACCTTCCTCCTCTTATGGTTGGGAAAGTGGAGGTAAAATGGGTTATTATTGCCCCTTTGCTCTCTTTGTTGGGGAAGTGTGGGTACAGTGGATTAAATAATGCCTCTCCCCCTCTTATTGTTGGAAGCATGGGTACAGTGGATTAACTCAGGCCCCTCCCCCTCTCTCTATTGGGGAAGTGGGGCTACAGTGGATTAACTAATGCCCCTCCCCCTCCCTCTGTTGGGGAAGTGGGTGTACAGTGGATTAACTAATGCCCCTCCCCCTCACTCTGTTGGGGAAGTGGGGGTACAGTGGATTAACTAATGCCCCTCCCCCTCTCTCTGTTGGGGAAGTGGGGGTACAGTGGATTAACTAATGCCCCTCCCCCTCTCTCTGTTGGGAAAGTGCGGGTACAGTGGATTAACAATTTCACTTCCCCCTCTCTTTGACTGGCGATTGTTGGTCCATGTTTCTGTGTGACCCTCAATTCAGTTCCCAGTGGGTCTGATGCAGCAACTTAAAGCTGACATTAATTTTAAAGGGATGGACAATGAGAGCAGCAGGAACACCGAGATCTAAATGTGGTGGTTTGTTTGTCTGAAATGGGGAATTGTCCGATTTCTCCTCAGCTGGAGGAAAGTCAATGAAGATATTTTGCTGAATCCTGGAATGAATGAGTTTTACTCTGTCTCTAACCCAGGGTGTATCTGAGCTGGGAGCTCTGGTTGTATCAGACTTGGGGCTGAGACCTGTAGAAATCCGGGTCTCATTGAACAGATCTAATATCAGCAAAGTGGAAGCACCATTAATTAAGCGGCTGTACATTTAAATCACAATTGGAGGAAAAAAACCTTTATTATTTTTATTTGAGTTCGAAATGCAATAGATTCTCATTGACATGAATTAACGGTGTCCATCAGAGCGAGGGAAATGTTCACAAAACTGGGTTTACCGCTGGATTTATCAACCGTTCTGTTGATGATCTTCAAGGGGATGGCTTCATGTCCCACCACACAGGAGTAAGAAGCGCCGCTGGCCCACTCCTCCGCTGCAATGGATAACAGGCTGTACATGAAGAAGGAGCTATTGCCGTTCTCCGCCATCACCTCGGTGTTCTTGTAGTTCCCGGGATTCACCGGCTTGTCATTGACGGTCCACTTGACGAAGATCTCTCGGGGGGAGAAACCTCTCACTAAGCAGCTGAGGGAGACGAATCTCTGAGCGGAGACGTCTTCAGCCGAGGGCAGGAGGACAGAGACGGACGGTTCCCGCGGATTGGGATCTGCAGAAAATGTACAATAAATGTCAATAAAATGGGGAATTCCGGAGACAATGGAACCGCGGGTTAGATGTGGGAGAAATGTGTTTTGTGTTGGAATTTAAAGGTTTCCATTTTCCACTCTGGGATCTGTCCGGGTTCCCACCTCTGAGCAGAGGTGGACACAATCCTTTTCCCTGAGAATTTACGGATGTTGGATTCGAAAGTTTCAGAAAGTGTACAGCAGGGGAACAGGCCATTCGGCCCAACTGTTCTGTGCTGGTGTATAAACTCCACACCAGGCTCCTCCCACCTTACCCCAAGAGGATTGGAAAACTGCCAATGTAACACCCTTATTCAAAGGGGAGGGTGACAAAAAAACATCGGTCCGTGGAAAACGGTTCGATTCCATTATAACTAATCCAATAGCTGAGCATTTAGAAATACTCAATATAATCAACAGAGTCAGTGCGGCTTCGTGAAGGGTAAATCATGTCTGAAAACCTTATTGCCCTTATTTAAGGTGATAACGAGAAGGCGAGAGAGAGGGGGGGGGGGGGCAGTAGATGTAATATACATGAATTTCAAAACGGTGTTTAATAAACAAATCTATGATTCCCACGTTTGCAGATGACAAAAAATAGGTAGAAAGGCAAGTGGTGAAGATTACAGAAAATCCACGGAGGGACAGAGAATGTGAGGTTAGACACTTTGGGAGGAGGAAGAACATAACGGAATATTATTTAGATGGATAAAGACTGTAGAAAACTGAGGTAACGAGGGAATTGGGGGTCCTCGTGCAGAAACCGCACAAAGCAAGTTCTGCAGGTAATATGTAGACAAATTGAATGTTGACATTTATTTCAAAGGGAATAGAATATAAAAATGAGGAAGTCTGGCTAGAATTATACAAAGCATGAGTTAGTCTGCACCTGATATACTTTGAATAGCTTTGGTGCCCTTATCTAAGGAAGACAGATTGGTTTTGAAGGCAGTCCAGAGAAGGATCACGAGGTTGATCCCGAGTATGGAGGGAGTTTCTTATGGGGAGAGTTTAAGTAGGCTGGGCTGTACTTATTGGAGTTTAGAGGAATAAAGACGGCCTAATTGAGATATGAAAGATTCTCAGGGAGCTTCTTGGGATAGACGCTGTGAGATTGTTTTCCCCTGTGAGAGCGTCTAGGAGCAGAGTGCATGATCACAAAGTAAGGGTTCGCCCATTTCAGACAGAGATGAGAAGGAATTTCCTCTCTCAGAGGGTAGTGAAGCTGTGGAATTATTTAACGCAGGGGGCTGTAGATTCTGGGTTGTTCAGTGTTGAGACAGACATATTTTAAATCAGTAACGGCGTCAAGAAACATGTGGATAAGGCGGCAAAGAGGAGTTGAAGATTATCACATCAGATCAGTCATGATCTCACTGAAGGCTGGATCAGTGTTGATGGGCCCAATGGCCTACATCTGCTCCTACGTTTTGTGGTCTATGGTCTCGCTCCATCTAAACCCAATATCACTGTTGGGTTTCATTCATCTGCATATCAATTTCCCCCTTTAACTCTAAACACCCAGAGTGTTTAGTTAGTGGAATTACCCATGGCGCAATGGATAACGTGTCTGACTATGAATCAGGAGATTCCAGGTTCGCCTCCTGGCTGGTTCCTAGATTCGGCGTCCTCTTTAGTTCAGTGGGTTGGACAGCTGGTTCTTGATTCTCATATCGGCAGTGGTTACTTATGAAAGCCCTGCCCTCTCCTTCTAAAAAAAGGGCAGCACGGTGGTTAGCACAATTGCTTCACAGATCCAGGGTCCCAGGGTCGATTCCGGCTTGGGTCACTGTCTGTGCGGAGTCTGCACATCCTCCCCGTGTGTGCGTGGGTTTCCTCCGGGTGCTCCGGTTTCCTCCCACAGTCCAAAAATGTGCAGGTTATGTGGATTGGCCATGCTAAATTGCCCTTAGCGTCCAAAATTGGCCTTAGTGTTGGGTGGGATTACTGGGTTATGGGGATAGGGTGGAGGTGTTGACCTTGGGTAGGGTGCTCTTTCCAAGATGGGCCGATGGGCCGAATGGCCTCCTTCTGCGCTGTAAATTCTATGATTCTATGAATGGACCATAAATACACTGAATACTAAATACTGACCGCTGCACTGACACTAGAAATAGACACAATGACTCACTTATTGCTTCAATCTCACCGCTCACCTATTTTTTTGTGGATTGAAATTCTTAAAGGAGTTGGCAGGTCCTGATGGCTCGCCACACAGTCAAACACAGCCCCACTCAGCCAGGCTTGTGTCGAGATGTTTAATTTGCTGACCACACTCTCAGTATCTGCCCCAGGCTGCTCGGCAATCTCTGATTTCAGCGGCTTCTTCGCTTCACTCCAGGACACGTTGACTCCATAAGGAGCATTCGAAATGACGCAGGATAAGGTTACAGTCGCCTCCAGCAAGACCTGTTCTATTGGTGGTGGCTGTATTGTTACTGAGGCATCAGTGCAAACGGAAGGATCTGTGAATGAAAAAAGTAGAAATCAACCCAAGTTTCATCTTCAGAATCAGGACAGAAGGATTCAGCCTGAACTCACTCAATGGGAATAAATCAACTTCGAAACTTCTAAAGGTCGCCAGTAATCTTCTATACACAATGGAAAACCAGTTTGATCAGTGTAAACTATTCTCATTTTGAAATACAGTCAGACCCGAACCATTCTAACAAATCAGTATTGCAGCATTCTCAATACTCCAGTCCTGATCTCAGGAACGAAGTACTGAAGGCTGATCCATAAACAGGTTGGATGAACTTTCCAACACTTTCGTCCCTGAGCTGTTATCAGTAAAGTGTTTCAAACACCCACTGACTCTCAAATATAATCAGTGGTCTCAGGATAAAGCTGATATCAAGGCCACCTCACTCACTAAATAACTTTTTAGTGAAACATTTAGGGAAACATTTATTTCTATACTGATCAAATCCTGAATGATGAGCAATCCTAATGCAGCTTTCCATCAGAATGAAACACAAACTACATGGCAGTAAATTAGAAGTTATTCTGTGCTTTGCAGTAACTTCAGTAAATTCCTGATTTGGATTAACATCAGAATGCAGGCTGATTTATTGTTTCCTCTGTTTGTGTCTCTTACCAGACGCGGTGACGTTGTGACTTTGGGTGACCTCTTGATGAGTGACCTGGCAGGTATAGACCGCTTTGCTGAACCATTCCCCAGCGGAGACTGTCAGCCGACTGCTCGCCGAGAAGTTCCCGTTCACTTCACAGGCGGGAGAGGTGACAATTCCTGAACCCATGGGTTGTCCATTCTTCAGCCACTTCACCGTGATTGACTTTGGCTGGAAATCGTTAATTGAACAGACCATGGTTGCAAATTTCTTGCTTGAGATTTCTTCATTGGAACTCACGGTGAGGAGAACATTTGGATGGATGTCAGGTAGAGGACCTTCAAGAAACACAAGTTAGACATTTCTTACCCAGTGAAACAGTTGAGGCTCCTTCATTACATGTTTTTAAGGTAAAGATAGATAGTTTTTTGAAGAATAAAGGGATTAAGGGTTATGGTGTTCGGGCCGGAAAGTGGAGCTGAGTCCACAAAAGATCAGCCATGATCTAATTGAATGGCGGAGCAGGCTCGAGGGGCCAGATGGCCTACTCCTGCTCCTAGTTCTTATGTTCTTATGTTCTTACAGAATAAATTGATAACAAACAAAATTAGTTCATATACTTTAACATTTTTGTGGCCAATAGATAGGAAGCAAGATTTCCCATGGATCAGGACTATGCAGAGTATTACAAATGAGTTATATCCAAGACCCTATACAAGGTATTCATAAGTTTCTTAATTCTCACAGTTTCTACAACACTTACATTTCATTCCAATGCTCTTGTCTGAGCCGCTGTGTCGAACCTCACAGCTGATTTTGCTGCATCCCCCCTCTGACTCGGTGATGGTTAACTGGCTGCTCAGGGTGTAGGTTCCCTTCTTGTTTCTCACTGACGGGTATTTCTTAACTCCAGTGGTGATCAGCTGCCCATCTTTCTTCCAGGTGAGGCTGGTGATTTCTGGGGAGTAGTCCATCGCCAAACAGCCGAAGGTCACGGAGCCGTCGGTGTTGTGTTGCTGACAGGAGGAGACCAGGCTGTAGAGAGTGGGCGGAGACGGTGTCGCTGGGAGAGAATGGCCCATTCAACAAGTTAGACTGTGGGATTGTATTTATTCAGTAACCAAACATTTCAAAATTTGACGAGAACTATGCGTTATTCCAACATTTTCCTAACAAATGCTACATCCACATTTCAGCTTGTATTAGTTCTATCATTTGAGAACCAACACCTGTTTGCCCCTCATTAGAAACTCACATCTTTCTCCGTCTCTATCAAGTGGCATAAAACAACATTTTGATGTAATCTGAATGATGTAATTTGCATTGGATTGAAAGCGAAGAGCGGATGATTTTCCCCATTATGTCAGCCATCATGTAAAACAAAATGTAATGTCCCATAGTCCTGGAGTCTGCTCTCTCCTTTTGAGAGCTGACTGGTGGTGATTTAACCTGAGGGTCACCACACCTCAGGCCAGGGCAAAGGTTGAGAATGGGGGTCTTTATGAATAACCTCAGCCGGTGCAGCAATTGAACCCGCGCTGCTGGGATTGATCTTCATTACGAACCAGCCGCCCAGCTGACTGAGCTGTGTACGTCACAAACCAGCTAACTGAGCTGTGTACGTCAAAGTCCAGCTGACTGAGTTGTGTACGTCAAAGTCCAGCTAAATGAGCTGTGTACGTCACAGTCCAGCTGACTGAGCTGTGCACGTCACAATCCAGCTGACTGAGTTGTGTATGTCACAATCCAGCTGACTGAGCTGTGTACGTCACAATCCAGTTGACTGCGCTGTGTACGTCACAATCCAGCTAACTGAGCTGCGTACGTCAGAATCCAGCTAACTGAGCTGTGTACGTCACAATCCAGCTAACTGAGCTGTGTACGTCACAGTCCAGTAAACTGAATGCACATTTATATAATTACAATAAAACTCTACATTTGAGTAGTTGCAACATTCTCTAATTTTAGGATCCTGCACATTAACAGCGGGAGGCGGCCATTCGGTCTGTCGAGTCTCCTCCCCATTCAATAAGCTCCTGCCTGTGTTGATTGTGCAGTTAATTTCACATTCCGCCTGTCACTGAGACCGGGCTGTCTGCAATCCCCCCGCACCCCGCCCCGCGCTCCCTGTGCGTCCCCCATCTCTCTGCGGTTCCCGCTGGATTTCTGTACCTTTCTCCTGGTCCCTTCACTTTCTTTTAGCTCTCTGCTCTTTTTCACGGCGCTCTGCGCTTTCCTCCGCATCTCTGCACTTTCTCTCGACTCTGCATTGTCTTACTGCTCTTTGTGTTTTGCCCATGTGTGCTGCACTTTTCCCAGTTCTTTGTGCTTTTCCCGGTTCCTGGCACTTTGTGCGGGCTTTCTGAGCTTTTCACCAGCACGGTTCGCTTTACCCCGATTCTTATCGCTTATGACCCACTCCATGGATTTCTTCCGGCTCTCTGCTCCTTCCCCCGGCTCTCGGCACCTTCCCCAGCTCTGTGCCCCTTCCCCCGGCTCTCTGCCCCTTCCCCCGGCTCTCTGCTCCACCCCCCGGCTCTCTGCTCCTCCCCCCGGCTCTCTGCCCCTTCCCCCGGCTGTCTGCACTTCCCTCCGGCTCCCGGCAATCCCGTGTTATGCAGCCACAATCGGGCGCCACTCGTCATCAGTTTCGCTCCAGTTCTCTATTCCTCCCCCGTTGCAGACGCTCCCTTGCCCATTTCCTGAGCATCAGTGAGAGAGGATGAGTGAGTAAGTGAGTGAGGGTAGGAGATTGAGTGTGGGTGAGTGAGTGAGGGTAGGAGAGTGAGTGTGGGTGAGTGGGTAGCTGAGTGAGGGTAGGAGAGTGAGTGTGGGTGAGTGAGTAACTGAGTGAGGGTAGGAGAGGGAGTGTGGGTGAGTGAGTAACTTAGTGAGGGTAGGAGAGTGAGTGCGGGTGTGAGTAACTGAGTGAGGGTAGGAGAGTGAGTGCGGGTGAGTGAGTAACTGAGTGAAGGTAGGAGAGTGAGTGCGGGTGTGAGTAACTGAATGAGGGTAGGAGAGTGAGTGTGAGTGAGTGAGTAACTGAGTGAGGATAGGAGAGTGAGTGCGGGTGAGTGAGTAACTGTGAAGGTAGGAGAATGAGTGCGGGTGAGTGAGTAACTTAGTGAGGGTTGGAGAGTGAGTGCGGGTGAGTGAGCACCTGAGTAACGGTGGGAGTGTGGATGAGTGGGAGAGAATGGGTGGTTGATGGAGTGAGTGTAAATGGTTGAGGGTGTGTCACTGAGGGTGGATGGGTCTGGATGGGTGCGGGGCAGTGAGTGAGAGGTGGAGAATAAGTGAGGCTGGCTGAGTGAGGCTGGGAGGGTCAGTTTGTGAGTGAAGGTGTGCAGTGAACCTGAGCAAAGGTGACTGAGTGAGGGTGGGTGAGTGAGGGTGAATGAATGAAAGTGGATTAGTGAGGTTGAATGAGTGAGGTTGAATGAGTGAGGGTGATTGAGTGACAGTAATTGAGTAAGGGTGATTGAGTGAGGGTGATTGAGTGAGGGTGATTGAGTGATGGTGAATGAGTGTGGGTGATTGAGTGAGGGTGAATGAGTGAGGGTGATTGAGTGAGGGAGAATGAGTGAGCGTGAATGAGTCAGGGTGAATGAGTGAGGGTGATTGAGTGAGGGTGAATGAGTGAGAGTGAATGAGTGAGGGTGAATGAGTGAGGGTGAATGAGTGAGGGTGAATGAGTGAGGGAGAATGAGTGAGGGTGAATGAGTGAGGGTGAGTGTGGATGAGAGAGCCAGGAGTGTACCTGACAGTGTTTAGGTGAGTGAGGGTGAGTGAATGAGAGTGGGTGCATGAGTGAGTGAACGTTAGAGAATGAGGGTAATTGAATGAGGTTGGGTGAGTGAGTTAATGAGGGTGAGTGTGAGGGTGAGTGAGTGTGAGTAAGTGAGGGTGCGTGAGTGAAGGTAAGTGAATGAGAGTGGGTGAGGGTGTGAGGATGAGTGAGAGTGGGTGAAAGAGGGTGGGTGCATGAGTGTGTGTAAGTGAGGGTGGCTGAGTGAGGGTGTATGAGGGAACATGAGTGAGGGTGTGTGAATGAGGATGGGTGAGATTGTGAGTGAAGGCGTATGGGAAATGGTGGGTGAGAGACGCCTTGTGAGTGAGGCTGTATGAGTGAGGGTGTGTGAGAGAGGCTGTGTGAGTAAGGCTGTATGAGTGAGGCTGTGTGAGTGAGGGTAGTGAGTGAGGGTGTGTGAGTGAGGGTGTGTGAGTGAGGGTGTGTGAGTGAGGGTGTGTGAGTGAGGGTGGGTGAGTGAGGCTGTGTGAGTGAGGGTGTGTGAGTGAGGGTGTGTGAGTGAGGCTGTGTGAGTGAGGGTAGTGAGTGAGGCTGTATGAGTGAGGCTGTGTGAGTGAGGCTGTGTGAGTGAGGGTGTGTGAGTGAGGCTGTGTGAGTGAGGCTGTGTGAGTGAGGGTCTGTGAGTGAGGGTGTGGGAGTGAGGCTGTTTGAGTGAGGGTGTGAGTGAGGGTGTGTGAGTGAGGGTGTGTGAGTGAGGGTGTGTGAGTGAGGGTGTGTGAGTGAGGCTGTGTGAGTGAGGCTGTGTGAGTGAGGGTGTGTGAGTGAGGGTAGTGAGTGAGGCTGTGTGAGTAAGGGTGTGTGAGTGAGGCTGTGTGAGTGAGGCTGTGTGAGTGAGGGTGTGTGAGTGAGGTTGTGTGAGTGAGGCTGTGTGAGTGAGGGTGTGTGAGTGAGGGTGTGTGAGTGAGGCTGTGTGAGTGAGGGTGTGTGAGTGAGGCTGTGGGAGTGAGGCTGTGGGAGTGAGGCTGTGGGAGTGAGGGTGTGTGAGTGAGGGTGTGTGAGTGAGGGTGTGTGAGTGAGGCTGTGTGAGTGAGGCTGTGTGAGTGAGGGTGTGTGAGTGAGGGTAGTGAGTGAGGCTGTGTGAGTGAGGGTGTGTGAGTGAGGCTGTGTGAGTGAGGCTGTGTGAGTGAGGGTGTGTGAGTGAGGCTGTGTGAGTGAGGGTGTGTGAGTGAGGGTGGGTGAGTGAGGCTGTGTGAGTGAGGGTGTGTGAGTGAGGGTGTGGGAGTGAGGGTGTGTGAGTGAGGGTGTGTGAGTGAGGGTGTGGGAGTGAGGCTGTGTGAGTGAGGGTGTGTGAGTGAGGCTGTGTGGGTGAGGCTGTGTGAGTAAGGCTGTGTGAGTGACGCTGTGTGAGTGAGGGTGTGTGAGTGAGGGTGTGTGAGTGAGGGTGTGTGAGTGATGCTGTGTGATTGAGGGTGTGTGAGTGAGGCTGTGTGAGTGAGGCTGTGGGAGTGAGGCTGTTGGAGTGAGGGTGTGTGAGTGAGAGTGTGTGAATGAGGCTGCGTGAGTGAGGGTGTGTGAGTGAGGCTGTGTGAGTGAGGCTGTGTGAGTGAGGGTGTGTGAGTGATGGTAGTGAGTGAGGCTGTGTGAGTGAGGATGTGTGTGTGTGATGCTGTGAGAGTGAGGCTGTGTGTGTGAGGCTGTGTGAGTGAGGCTGTGTGAGTGAGGCTGTGTGTGTGAGGCTGTGTGAGTGAGGATGTGTGAGTGAGGCTGTACGAGTGAGGATAGTGAGTCAGGGTGGGTGAATGCGAGAGGATGGGCGAGTGATGGTGGGTGTGATTTTGAGTGAATGGGGCTGAGTTAGGGTCGCTTACTGAGGGTGGCTGTGAGTGAGAGAGAGAGAGTGAGTGAGGTGAGTAATTGAGGGCATCAGTGAGGTTGTGTGAGTGAGGGAGGGAGAGGGAGAGTGGGTGAGTCAGTGTGTTAATGAGGGTGGGTGACTGAGTGAGGGTAAGTTGCTGAATGAAGGTAAGTGAGGGTGGGTGGGTGAGTGAGTGAGGATGGGTGATTGGTTGAGCTGAGAGATTGAATGAGGATGAGTGAGGGTCGGTGCGTGGGTGGGTGAATGAATGGAGGTGAGTGAGGGTCGGTAGGTGAGTGAATGAGGCTGAGAGAGTGAGGATGGGTGAGTGAATAAGGTTGGGCGAGCGAGGAAGAGTGAGTGAGGGTGTGTGAGTGAGTGAGGATGAATGAGGGTGGGTGATGAGGGTAGTATGAAGGTGTGTGACTGAGGGTGAATGAGTGAGGGTGACTGAGTGAGGTTGTGTGACTGAGGGTTAGTGAAGATGCGCGAGGGTGGGTGTGTGAGGCTGTGAGTGATGGTGGGTGAGTGAATCAGTGTGAGTGACTAAGGTGGACTGAGGGTGTGTGAATGAGTGCGTTTGAATGAGAGTGAGCAATTTAGGTTGGGCTAGCAAGTGAGTCAATGAGTGTGAGAGAGTGATGGTGAGTGAGGGTGTTATAGTGAGTGAGGTTGTTAAGTGAGTGAGGTTGTGTGAGTGAGGTGAGTGAGTGTGTGTGAGTCAGTGAGGGTGTGTGAGTGAGGGGATGTGAGTGAGTGAGGGTGTGAGTGAGGGGAGTGAGTGAGTGCCTGTGTGTGAGTCAGTGAGGGTGTGTGAGGGCGTGTGAGTGAGGTTGTGTGAGTGAGGAGAGTGAGTGAGTGAGTGTGTGAGTCAGTGAGGGTGTGTGAGTGAGGGTGTGTGAGTGAGGTTGTGTGGGTGAGGGTGTGAGTGAGTGAGGGTGTTCGGGTGGATGAATCAGGGTGTGCGAGTGAGGGTGTGTGAGTGAGGGTGTTAGGGTGGGGGGGATCAGGGTGTGTGAGTGAGGGTGGGGGAATCAGGTTGTGTGAGTGAGGGTGTGTGAGAGTGTGTGGAAATGGGAGATTGTGTGCGTGAGTTCGAGATAGGGTGTGTATGATTGAGTGTGTGTGAGAGAGATGAGAGAGCATGTGGGTGTGTACCTAAGACAGTGAGAGAGAGAGACCACGTGTGTCAGAGAGAAACAGAATGTAGGGGCGCCTTTGTGTGTTTCTGAGAACGTGTGATAGAGTATGCCACAGAACAAGTCTGTGTTTGATTGAAGAAAGTGTGTTTACGAGATATGTATTTACCAGTGTGTGTGAAAGACAAATAAGTGCTTGTGCGAGTATGTGTGTGTTTGTGTATGAGTGTGCATGTGCGAAAGAGAGAGATTGTCAGTAAGAGAGTCACGTGACACAGTGTGCATGAGAGGGAGCAGGTGACGGAATGTATGTGTGTGACAGGGTGCGTGTGTGTGTGTCTGTGGACGTGTGTGTGAGAGAAAGGGAGAGAGATAGTATGTTTGAGATTGTGTGTGTGAAAGAAGGAATGATTCTGTTTGAAGAGCGATTATGGATGTGAGACTATGTGCGGGAGTGTGTGTCTGAGTTAGTGTGTCTGTGATAGAGAGGGAGTGTGTGAGAGAAAGAATGTGGGTATGAGAGTGTGTGTCAGAGAGAGAGAATGTGTGAGATAGAGTGTGAGATACTGCATGCCTGAAAGAGAGATGGATTGTGTGTCAGAGAGAGGAAATTAGACAGTGTCCATAAGAGAGAGGGCATGTGCCAGGATGCACGCGTGAGAGTGCGTTAGAGAGTAATAATGTGTTGGCGAGTGTGTGTGCGTCTGAGATATTGTGTATGTGTGTATAAGAGGGAATGTGTGTGAGAGAGAGGCTGAAAGAAAAAATACTGTGTTTGAAGAGTGATTATGCATGTTTGTGAGGGAGAGAGAGGATCTGTGTGTTTGAGAGTGTGTGAGAGAAGCAAGGTGTGTCAGAGAGATTTGGTGAAAGAGTGCGTCTGAGATAGAGCGTGTGTGAGTGAGAGCACCTGTGAGCGAATGTGTGTGTGAGAGATCGTCACAATGTGTCTAAAAGTGAGATTGTGAGTCATTGTGTGTGAGGCACAGTGTGTATGATTATGTGTGTGAGAGAATGAGTTTGTGTGAGGATGTGAGAGAAAGCGCGTGTGAGACAGTGACAGTATGTATGTGTTTGTCATGATGCATTGGGTGCACCAACACTGCAAATTCCTTCCAAGACACTCACCATCCTGATTTAGGACTACACCGCCATTCCTTCACTGCCGCCTTGTCAGAATTCTGGAACTCTCTCCCTGACAATATTGCGGATATCCCTCCACCACATGGACTGCAGCTGTTCGAGGATGCCTCACATCTAAACTTTCCCTGGGGACACTTAGGCATGTATAATAAATTCGGGCCTTGCCAGCGCCTCTAAAATCCTAGGATAGGATTAAAAATAAAATGCCAAGGGATTCTCCGCTGCACTGACCCATTAAATATATCAAGGACTGCCATAGCACGGAATGTAACCCAATAAATCTCTCTCTGCATTGCCGAATCGAAAATTCCCAAGACCAATATATCACTGCTTAAAAAACCAATCAGATCGTCTTCTCCAGCCTGTCTGGCGTTGCTGAATTCTTTCTGACTGTCACAATCTGGGTTTGGAATCTCCTTTCTGAGTCGCCTAATCAAACACCAAGTAACATTTTCACATTTCTCACAGACACAAGTTTTATTGAAGAGATTGATCAAACTGCACTCCCTGAAATACTGGAAAATGAAGCAGAACCAGTCAGGAAGTTTCCTGGTCCCAGCACAATGGCAACGCGCACAGAAACTGAACAGACACACATGGCAACAGTCGAGTTCCCAACAGATAGATCTGTTCAATCTGTCAATTCCATTCAAACTGTTTGATTCTAATTGATCAATGGTCAACTTTCGGCAACAATAATTCAGTAATTTATTTGAAATTAAACTGACATTAATTTCAAAATTGTATTCGACTTTTAACTACTTTTCCCTGTCTGTCTCAAATCTCGATAATTGGGCAAAAAGTAGTTTCCGCTTGAAAATAAACAGATTAAATATTACAGATTCAGGGCAGATAATGACGTCACATAGACTCAGTGACAGGGCAATAATAAAACAAACCACAACATATTCACATTACCCACTGATATGATCTAAAATCACAATTAAATGTAATCAGCAAAAGAATCAGGGCAAAAGAATGTAATCAGAAAAAGAACTGAGCTGCACACAGCAGTGTAAAGAAATGTATTGTTTCCTAAATTCATTTCAGATATTATTAAAACTCTTTAAAACCTTTGAGATATTGCACGCCAGGATACAACTCAATTGTAGGAGGTCATTTATGTTGAATTAATTCTCACTGATATTGTACTGTAAGTTATTGTTAATTGTCAGCTAATCCTTCATTAGATTATCTGTACTATAATAATAAATATAATAAAAATAGCTTTCAATAATCTCCTATTTGTTTTTACCCAGAGCTTTGTGAAATCATTGGATGTAATTAAAACAACCTGACAATCAAACAATGTTGAACAGTAAACTCCAAATTACTTGATGGAAACATCTTAACATTTACTTGACTCTATTCACATTTTATTTGATTTTTAACTCAAATTGCTCTATTCGACCTACAAATGTGTAAAATCTGCGCCTTTCTGAACACATTGATAAATCATAAACTCCATCTATTCTCAGAAAGTAATAGAACATAGAACATAGAACAGTACAGCACAGAACAGGCCCTTCGGCCCTCGATGTTGTGCCGAACAACGATCACCCCACTTTAAACCCACGCAACCCGCACACCCGTAACCCAACAATCCCCCCATCAACCTTACACTACGGGCAATTTAGCATGGCCAATCCACCTAACCCGCACATCTTTGGACTGTGGGAGGAAACCGGAGCACCCGGAGGAAACCCACGCACACACAGGGAGGATGTGCAGACTCCACACAGACAGTGACCCAGCCGGGAATCGAACCTGGGACCCTGGAGCTGTGAAGCATTGATGCTAACCACCATGTAATATAACGAGAACAGCTCAGTAATATTTATTCAAATCATTTCCAAAACTCACCCATTATGAGCAAGTGGAGTGGATAATTTGTTGCTGAATTTAGCATTTAATAAATTTTAAGCCTAAAGCTAAGATATAATCATTCTTTCTTTCCTATCATTTGTTCTTCCTATAATTCTATCGTGTGTAGAGCACAGCTGTGGGAGACAGGATGTCATTATAAAATGCAGAGGTATTGTTAACCTTTTGTAAATAAATAAATCGGTTTGACATTCAAGCTTTTACTTTTCAATCTAATGCCATAGGCAATCTGAACTTTCCTACAATATAAATAAAATCATCGGAACAATTCCATGATTGGCAGCGACTTCCACATCTCAGAACCCTGTTTCAGGTTAGATTAGCGATAATTACCTCGCTATCCAACTACGCATTACAGTGAAGGTATAATATGGTTGCCGCGGCACAGAAATAATAGAATAACTGCAATTACAAAGTATTTCCAGCCTAGAAATCTGCCCGGTCCACGTTAACCTCGTGTGGAACACAGCATGATTGTGAAAGGCGATTAATGATGAATTATATCAATCTAAAATAACCCTTGGTTAATATGGAGTTGTATCACCGCATTGCATTGTTTGAATTATATAAATGTTACTATGTTCTGCATGGGCGTTTCAGTCATTATTTCGTTTAATCTGGAAGCATCAGTTAAAATTACAAAATGCATCAATATATCTTTATTAGATTATTTTCTTAAGCCTGGCTGTTTTCTCCCGACAATCGCCCTTCAAGCATTTTCAAAACGCCGAGACTGTTTGCATTCAACCAGAAAACGTGTAACCGCTCAGTGTCACCGAGTTTAAACAATGCAGAAACGCTGAACCGTTTGACCAATCTTAATCATTTAAAGTCACCCAATACACAATCTCGTCAGAAGAACAAAACACGAAATCACATCAATGAAGGACTGAAACCCGTTTATGGAGAGCAGCTCAATTCTACATCGAACTGGATCAAACTTAATATTGCAAGAAATATAAACATCTAGCAAACAGCTCGTCGCCAATGTATGAATTATTAACTAAACAGAAATGTGGAATAACAGCAATAGCATTGTGAGGAGCTGGAATATTAACAACAAAGATTATTGGAACTTTACCAATTTTTTCATATTGAGTCATTTTTCAAACACATTTAAATGCTTTTAATGTTTGCAGGAGATGGTAAAAGCTGCAACCATCAGATGCCACGGAGATGAAACATTGCACAAACGGCAAACTGTGATTGCAGCAACAACCTGTGCTCGGAAAGGCTTTGTCGTAAAACGTGGCTTAGTTTAATCTGCAATTTTCACCTTTTTTTCAAGATGCAGAAACAGCCTCCCTGTTCTCTGCCTACAAGCCTGCACCAAGCAGTTTCAAACACGTATACTCTGCATTCAATCACAAACCGTGTAACCGCTCAGCGTCACCGAGTTGAAACAATACTGACACGCCAAACCGTTTCACAAATCTTCCGATTCAAAGTCACCCAAAAACATTCCTCAGCAGAAAAACACCAAAACACATCACCGAACGAGTGAAGCACCATAGAGAAGCAGCTCAGTTCTACAAACCCTTTCAACAGAACCAAATGCAACATTGCAAGAAAATCTCAAACTAGAATGCACCAAACCCTCATGTCATCAAATGAATGAAGAATTAAATGAAACACAAAAATGGAATAATAACATAAGCATTGTCAGTAAGCGGATCATATTCAATAAGATAATGGAGAAACTTTAGCACATTTTGTCAATGTTGGGTTAGATCTCAAACACTTGTGCAGAAGACGGTACAAACTGCAGACATTAGATAGAACCGAGATTAAACATCGTAAAAACACACGTTCTGTAATTAAACTAACCCCGCCACACAGTATCCTCAGCAAATAAACATCAAATCACAGCAAACAGGGACTGAATCCCTCAGCAGCATCTTTCTGCCAAGAAACTGCGGGATTCTATATTCCCCTTTCAGCAGAATCAAATGAAACATTGCAACAAAATCGCAATACATGATCCACCAAAACACATTTCAGTGAACGAATAGATTTTGAAAATGCAGAAAAATATAAAACAAATACTCAAGTAAAACAGTTGGTAAATGACGGAATGGTTCTTACCTGCAGTCACCGTCACCATGGTGCCTTGTCCCCAGTAGCCCATGATGTCACAGTGTCACATTCCCTGGGCTGCTCCATACAATAACCGCACCTGCACAAAATAGACAGAAATCCACCATTATTTTAAATATTCACAAACCAACGGCAAAGAAAATTCACGATTAATTTTCAGGAAATTATATTAATATTTGTGGATACCGTTCTCTCTTCAAATGACTGAATGTTTTATATTTCAGACATGGAAATGCTATTGAAAACACCAACTGTGACTAAATAACGACCACCAAATTTCCATATTAATTCTTATCATTTTGTCAGTGCTGGACAGTAATACATCACTGTAAATTAAGTTGGATTGTAAAAGCGAGCACTGAGCCAGCCTCAGTGAATTAGTGCTGAGGGGCTTTTGTATTGACAGTAACTGCTGTGCCCCTGTTATCACAGTGAGACACAGCGTGTCAAATACTGCGGCAGACTGTTGACTAAAAAACAGAGATTTAAATTCACTGCTCCCTCAAAAACTAACTCTGTCTCTTCCAAGAGCGAATGGGTGAGTTATTTCAGCTTGTCCTGGTCATTACATTTATAAGAGGATCAGAACACTTTTAAACCTCTGTGCAGATATAGCGTGTCGGTCAACAGAGATAAGTGGAAGATTTTTATACCTTTTTAAACTAATATTGTGTTTATTTAGCCTCATTTAGGTTGAAAATCCTGCTGTGGCGCTGATCACCAATTTGAACAAA